>NW_028253173.1:0-128464 GCF_964263255.1 Lissotriton vulgaris
GTCATCCCCCATTGGCGATGTGAATATCCATCTTGACCACGCGGAAGCCTTGGATGCCTCTGCCCTGTTGGATGCTTTCCATCTGGCGAACCTCACTCAAAGTGTCTTGTTTCCAACCCATCTTGGTGGTCACACCTTAGATATTATAGGGGCCAATTTTCATCTATTAGTTGAGAAACCTAGCCCGGTCACTTGGTCCGACCATTTCCCTATCTTTTTTTCCTAGTGCTTGGTAAATCCTTTCCGCCCGATATATTGCTCTCGGCCCCCTGCCTTTAGGAGACCAGACTTAGGGTCCCTGAGCGCTGCTCTGGTTGTCTCTCGTCCCTCCTTCTGTGGGAAGCTTGAGGAAAATGTCGCTCAGTTTGAAGAGTGGATTTCGGGGTCAGTCTCAGCACTGTCCGCTTATAGCCAGGCCAAGCTGAGGAGAGAATCCCCTTCTAAGCCCTGGTTTTCTCCTAAGCTAAGGACTTTGAAGCGGGAGTGTAAAGCGGCCGAGAGAACCTGGCGTGCCCAAGGTTACCTACAAAGGAGATGCTTTAAGTTCAAAAAGAATTTTATTTCGGGAAAAGGAAGAGGAGCAAGGTGTCAATACAAAATACAATGAAAAATAGAAAATACGAATACATCAATAAGCAATGGGCATAATACAGTTATAAGCAATAATGAAAGCTAATCATAAGCTTCAAAACTAAGTAAAATAAAAAACAACAATTGTAGAGATAAAATTACACAAAAGGAAGTACATACAGTTGATAATGTAAAAGAAACGGAATGCGGGGGGGCATTTAAGGAGGCTTGAGAACTTCTTGCTGTGAAGGCTGCGGGTGAAACGAAAGTTTAGCACATACATCAAGATAGAGCGTAACAGGAAGCCATAAGTCTGTACGTTTTGCCGCCATGTGGGCTGGAAAAACAAAAGCAGTATCCAGTCTATGATTATGGCAAACGTTATACCACCATGCTTTAAAGGAAATGTTAGAAAAATTCTTCCAGTTGACTGTAATTTGCTGAAATGCAACAGCTAACAATAAATCGATAATCTGAGTGTTAAGTTCAGCATCCTCCCAACAAGGAGAAAGACTTCCTAAGAAAACATTAGTGTAAGAGAAAGGAATGCAAGTATGAAACATCGCATTAATTTGGGCCCAGACCTGCAACCAGAAGTCAAGAACCGGTTTGCATAGGAACAACATATGAATCAAAGTCGCTTGCGGGGAAGAGCAGGACCAGCAAATGTGTGGAGTGGCAGGAAAGCGTTTATGAAGATCAGATGGTGTGAAAAGAAGTCTATTATAAATGAAGAACAAGGTTTGTGTCAGGGTCGCTGCTCTAGAGGACTTGCGAATTGTATTTCAGATCTTATCCCACAAAGGAATGGGCCAAGATGCAGCAAGATCCTGTTCCAAGCATTCCTCCACCTTGGATTTGGGTCTGATAGAGTCTTTAGTGTGAAGGTGTTTGTAAATGGAGGAGGCTTTAGGAGTAGTGCGTAGAAAGGAATGAAGTTGTGAGATAGGAATAGGAGAAGATGAAGGGGAAGGTGCGTGCAAGAGACGGGTGTAAGTTGCCATTACAGCCTCTTTAAGAAGAAAATACCTGTGGGTAAAAGAAGCAGGCAAACCATAGGCGGTGCGGAGAGTAGGGAAGGGTATGAAAAAAGAATGTGAAAATAGTTGGGAAACCCAGATTAGTCCTCTATGCCGCCACGACTTCCAGTAAAAGGGCCTATCACGTATCAAAAGGGAAGTGGTATGTCAAATGGTGGAGGTAAGGAACTCAGCAACAGTCACAGGGGGAGCAGGAGAAGAAGATAGAAGCAGTTTAGCAGTGAATTTGTGAATGGGAGTAGGAATAGAGGAAGGCTTGCGTGAAAAAGAAAGATATTCAGCAAAGGAGAAAGGGGAAAGGAAGAGGCGTTCAAGTTTAGCCCATAAGGGGCAAGGGGAAGTCGGGTCTTGCAACCAAAGGGAAGCCTGTCGTAATAGAAAAGCCTTATGATAAACTGGGAAATCTGGGAAATTAACTCCACCTTCTGATTTGGGACGTATAAGCCTAGTAAGGGACATTCTAGGTTTTTTGTTTATTCAGAGAAAAGATGACAAAATTGAGTTAATTCTTCTGAAAAATTTAGAGGGGATGGAGACAGGAATATTAGAAATAGTGTAGAGGACTATAGGAGATAGCATCATTTTAATTGTATCAAGACGGCCCTACCATGATAAGTAAAGAGGATGCCATCTAGATGTTAAGTCCAATAGTTTTTGAATGCATTTATTTATACAAAGGGAGACCGTGTCTGAAATAGAAAAGGTAATATGAAGGCTAAGGTATTTAATGTGTGAGGAACTCCATGTGAAGTTGGAAGTATTCAAATCAGGCTTAAATGTGAACTTCGTCAAAGGCAGAATCTCACACTTGTCATTATTGAGCTTGTAGCCAGATATCTGGGAGTAGTCTCTGACTTCGGCAAGGAAAGCAAGAATAGATTCGATTGGTTTCGAGATAAAAAGTAAAATATCGTCCGCATAAGCCGCAAGCATAATTTGGGAACCCAAGGCAGGAAAGCCATGGATGTTAAGGTTTTGTCGGAGTTTGGACAGAAAAGGTTATAGAGCCAGATTAAAAAGAAAAGGGGATAGGGGACAACCTTGGCGCACTCCTCTCCCTAAATCAAAAAAGGAAGAGACCAGGCCATTGGCGCAGGCTGCCGCACGGGGATTGGAATTCAATAAAGAAATCAAAGAGATAAATTTGGGACCAAAGCCAAACCATTTAAGGGCGTGAAATAGAAAGGTCCACTCAACCCTTTCAAAAGCTTTCTCAGCATCTAGGGCAATTGCTGCAAGGGCATTGGGTAATTTATGGGATTTTGATAAAACATTAAACAGAAGTCTAGTATTATCCGTGATGAATCGGCCCTTGACGAAACCTGACTGTTCCTCACCTAAGAGGTCTGGAAGTAAAAGATCAAGACGCGCTGCAAGTGATTTAGCAAATATCTTGTAGTCGATATTGACCAAGGAAATGGGCCTATAGTTCTTACAATATTGAGCATTTTTCCCCTCCTTGGATATGAGACAAATGTGGGCGTCAGAGAAAGAACCTGAGGAAGCACCTAAGGCAAGAAATGAGTCTAGGAGAGAGTGTAATCTTGGAATAAGGAGTTTTGAAAAATGGAGAAATAATTCAACAGTGAGGCCATCTGGTCCAGGAGCTTTGTCTTTTTTGAGAGTCTGGAGTGCTAGAAGTAATTTGTGTTGAGAAATATCTAATTCTAAGGGAGAAAGATCAAGAGGGAAATGGGCAGGTTTATGTACGGTAGAAAAGAAATGATCTAAAGATTGGGTAGAGGGTTGGGTTTCAGATGAGTACAAAGTTTTGTAGAAAGAGGAGAATGCGGTGAGGATGTCTGCATCTTTATGTTGAAGATTAGATTGAGTTTCGTAAATGGACTCAATATTCAATTTGTTGTGTTTGATTTTCAAATAATTAGCTAAGATTTTCCCGGCTATATTTCTACCACCATAAAATTTTGCACTGGATTTCAATAAATATAAAGAAGCATCCTCTGTGGATTTTTTGTTGTACTTTATTTTGGCATTAACAAGGGCTGTTAAACTGTCTTGTGAATGAGAGGTAAAATAGGCGTGTTCCAATTTCTTGATGTCTTGAAGAAGATCTCCTGTAAATTTGCATGCAATTTTCCGTTTCTTTGCAACATATCCAATTATAAAATCTCTTGCCGAAGCCTTAAAGGCATCCCAGATAGTGTGTTTGGGGATGGAGGGGGTATCATTAAACAAAAAAAAATCATCAAAAAATTCAATAAAGGAAGCGGTGAATTTGGGATCCAAGAAAAGGGCGTTATTAAAACGCCATCTCTTAGGTCCAACAGGTTTAGAAAGTATGTCAATATGAGCTATGGTAGGAGCATGATCCGAAAGTAAAATAGGACCAATTTCAGCATTAGTAAGAGTTTGGGCAAAATTGTGAGTAACAAAAATATAATCAATCCGGGACTGGGAATGATGGCAAGGGGAATAAAAAGTAAATTCTCTCATTGTCGGATTGCACAAGCGCCAGGCGTCAATGAGCTTGTGTTGAGACATAGCTTGAGTAAATAGCTTGTGAGATTTATTTGGAACATAGGGAGCCTTGGAATTCCGATCAAGGAAAGGATCCAGGGGTTGGTTACAGTCACCAGCTAAGATCAAGTTATCATCAGCAAATCTGGTGATGAGGTGGGAAAAGTCATGCCAAAAAGCAGGACCACCACCAGTGGGAGCATAGACATTAAGAAGAGAAATTGGAACACCCTTTAAAGGCAGTTTAACATATACCCATCGACCTTCAGCATCTGGTTCCTGAGCAATTAGGGAATGGGTAAAGGCTTTACGACACAGAATAACTTCTCCATTTTGTTTACCGTCACCCTGGGAATAATAAGCCTCACCCACCCATCCTCTTTTGAGTTTAGCCGATTCTACATCAGATAAATGAGCGACTTGTAAAAATGCAACATCCACGTTTAATCTGGCTAGGTGAGTTAAGATTCTATGCCTCTTAATCAGAGAATTAATGCCCTTAACATTCCATGTAATTATTTTCAATGACAGAATATATACAATAGAAGAGAAAGAAGTGCAGTAACAACATGAGAAGAAGAGCCCATGAGAGAAAGTGAGCAAGAGACAGAAAAATGATCATAAATGCCTGAAGGAGAGGAGAGAAGGAATAGGAAAAAAGAGAGGAGGGGGGTAGAGCCAACTAGAGTAGGTCGGGCGAACAGGGTCAATGAACCACCCAACCAAGGGGACAACACGGAACGCAATATGTAACCTGTGGATAAAGAGGAATAACATTAGGAGACAGAACCACTGAAAAAAACAAGCCAAAAAGAAACCATGTAAAAAGAAAAATAGAGAAGCATATAGGAGTAAAAAGAACAACTGCCAAACACGGAGAACAAATGAAGGGGGGGAAACAACAATGAATATCAACCATCAAAAGAGAGAGAATAGGCAAAAATCATGGAGGAAAAGAGGATGATGGACCAGAAAGGTCCATATCAGCAGCTTGACAGGAATTCAGGAAGCTCTGGAGACGAACTGGATCCTCGTAGATTGTCGTTTTGTTGTTGTAGGTTACCCTGAAAAAACACGGGTGAAAGAGACCATATCTGCCAAGTCTATGGGCCCGTTGTATGTTAAGCACAGTACCTTCCCGCAAGGGCAAGAGGGTGGGAAGAAACATATTGAAAAAAGCAACGGGGTCAGTCCCCTTGCAACCCTCCACCATGCCGTAAATACGTAGGTTGTTGCGTCTATTTCTATTTTGAAGCTCCTCCACCTGCTTTTGAAGAGACGCAACCTGTGCGTGTAAGTGGGAGACTTTGGACAACGACTCCTGAAGAGAAGAGACGCTGCGCTCCACAGACGTGACTCTCGCATCCATTTGGGACCAATTATCAGTCAAAACCTGTAGTTTGGGGTTGGTTTCTTCCATAAAAGGATGCAATGCTCCTATCTCCTCCAACAACAGTTCCATGGATATGGCAAAGGCATGATTAGATGGAGAAGGAGGGTCCTTTTTTCGCCGTTTGGTGGTGCCCTTCCCTACAGTCTGCACAGATTGCTCCATTGAGGACTGTGGTTAGTGGACAGAAGATGGCTGAGTAACTTCTAACTGGGCAAAGGCCGAAAACACCTTTGAATTTTTGATGAAGATATGCTGCGAAGGTTTAGTGACGCTGTTCAGCGTAAGTTTACCCATGTAAGCTAGCCGTAAAAAAGAAAGGCAACCAAATAGGAAATGCGCAAAATTCCCATGAACTACAAAGCAACTTGAGGGGAACAATGCTGTGGAAGAAAAAGAAAAATAGTCTCTGATGCATTAAGGAAATTAGGGTAAACTAGCAGCTGTAGATGAAAAGTCCAGAAGGATAACACAATTCATAAAATGGCCGCCATCATTAGAAACTGAGGAAGCTTAAGACAGCATTAAAAACCACCAAGAGAGAGCAGGCACAGTCAGGAAGTGAAGCAGGTCGATGGTAGGGAAATCGTGGCTCAGCACACATTGGGAGCAAAGCTGTGAGCAGGATGGTGATTCAGAAAAGGGGGTGGTGATGAACAGAGTGTCTGAATTAAGCAGACCACTCTTACCCAGTCCAAAGATCAGGGCTTGATCCATCACCGTTTTTTAGCTCACTGCACCATCCCAGCTCAGAACTTGGCTATATGCAAATTAGTCTGACTCTGGCCCAGTGCATCATGGGAATAGGGCAGACCAAACTACCAAGCCAATTCTTATACTGGGAAGGAAACAAGCTACCGGGGACCGGTTTCTGGCATTTCAGCCGTCTTCGACCCGGCTTGCTTGAATCCTGATGGTGCAATGAGCTAGGGACTCACATCTGAGTATACCCTTCCACGCTTATGGTGGACAAAAATGATTCAGAAAAGGGGGTGGTGATGAACAGAGTGTCTGAATCAAGCAGACCACTCTTACCCAGTCCAAAGATCAGGGCTTGATCCATCACCGTTTTTTAGCTCACTGCACCATCCCAGCTCAGAACTTGGCTATATGCAAATTAGTCTGACCCTGGCCCAGTGCATCATGGGAACAGGGCAGACCAAACTACCAAGCCAATTCTTATACTGGGAAGGAAACAAGCTACCGGGGACCGGTTTCTGGCATTTCAGCCATCTTCGGCCCGGCTTGCTTGAATCCTGATGGTGCAATGAGCTAGGGACTCACATCTGAGTATACCCTTCCATGCTTATGGTGGACAAAAATGATTCAGAAAAGGGGGTGGTGATGAACAGAGTGTCTGAATTAAGCAGACCACTCTTACCCAGTCCAAAGATCAGGGCTTGATCCATCACCGTTTTTTAGCTCACTGCACCATCCCAGCTCAGAACTTGGCTATATGCAAATTAGTCCGACCCTGGCCCAGTGCATCATGGGAACAGGGCAGACCAAACTACCAAGCCAATTCTTATACTGGGAAGGAAACAAGCTACCGGGGACCGGTTTCTGGCATTTCAGCCGTCTTCGGCCCGGCTTGCTTGAATCCTGATGGTGCAATGAGCTAGGGACTCACATCTGAGTATACCCTTCCAAGCTTATGGTGGACAGAAATGATTCAGAAAAGGGGGTGGTGATGAACAGAGTGTCTGAATTAAGCAGACTACTCTTACCCAGTCCAAAGATCAGGGCTTGATCCATCACCGTTTTTTAGCTCACTGCACCATCCCAGCTCAGAACTTGGCTATATGCAAATTAGTCCGACCCTGGCCCAGTGCATCATGGGAACAGAGCAGACCAAACTACCAAGCCAATTCTTATACTGGGAAGGAAACAAGCTACCGGGGACCAGTTTCTGGCATTTCAGCCGTCTTCGGCCCGGCTTGCTTGAATCCTGATGGTGCAATGAGCTAGGGACTCACATCTGAGTGTACCCTTCCATGCTTAGGGTGGACAAAAATGATTCAGAAAAGGTGGTGGTGATGAACAGAGTGTCTGAATTAAGCAGACCACTCTTACCCAGTCCAAAGATCAGGGCTTGATCCATCACCGTTTTTTAGCTCACTGCACCATCCCAGCTCAGAACTTGGCTATATGCAAATTAGTCCGACCCTGGCCCAGTGCATCATGGGAACAGGGCAGACTAAACTACCAAGCCAATTCTTATACTGGGAAGGAAACAAGCTACCGGGGACCGGTTTCTGGCATTTCAGCCGTCTTCGGCCCGGCTTGCTTGAATCCTGATGGTGCAATGAGCTAGGGACTCACATCTGAGTATACCCTTCCACGCTTATGGTGGCCATCATGTAAAGCTGCGCATACCTGAAAGGCAGCCTCGGCACTTCGTGGGAACAAAATGGCGGCCGTGACTATGTGAGTGCTGCGACCGGAACTTCAACAGCCGAAAAAACAGCAACGGAGATCCTCTGGGAGCCGCATAGATAGCTCACCACATGCCCGCCAGTCTCCGCTGCGGAAACCCGCCAGCAGCGAGTCGAAAGAGGAGTGCAAACCGCTTGTTCCCCTCAGCGGGACCAGAGCGCCAACGCCTACGCCGCCATCCGCATCGGGCGCTAAGCCACGCCCCCTCTACAAAGGAGATGCTACTATAGCAAAATTGCCTCAGTGCTGGAAGGGATTTGTTGGGGCTGTACATCCCTAACAATCGTTCGTGAGTGAAGAATTTAATCAAACTAACAATTTTAACACTTGTTATCTATGTGTTCGTGACTGTTTCCATCTAGACAGCAGATTTGAAGCACTGTGATTCTAAATGAAATAATGTTTGACCTTTCTAAGCACTGCTTTTTGAACATCAGACTTACTTGTGCTTCGTGGTGCATTGTGGAAGTTGGAGGCACCTAACAGTCACATGTGTAAAATATATGAAATTGCCAGCACAGAAGCACTTTGCCACCGCTTCCTGTCCGTGATCAAGGCGGTCAATACTCCAAAACATGTAGAACTGAAGGGAGCATGTGTGTGGCATCACTTTGAAATAAATTGCTTTCCTCTCGAAATGGGTCTCTATTTGCTGTTGCTTTCGTTGTTCGGATTCAACTGCCCCGCCCTGAAGCGTTGGGGGCTTCCTGCAGAGGGATTTTTTCTGTGGATTGAATTAGGAATCATGACCCACTCGCTGCAACAAAACGTACAAAGGAGATGCTACTATAGCAAAATTGCTGCAGCGCTGGAAAGGATTTGTTGGGGCTGTACATCCATAATAATCGTTTGTGAGTGAAGCATTTAATCAAAGTGACAATTTTAACAATTGTTATCTATGTGTTCGTGACTGTTTCCATCTAGACAGCAGATTTGAAGCACCATGATTCTTAATGAATTAATGTTTGACCTTTCTAAGCACTGCCTTTTGAACATCAGACTTACTTGTGCTTCGTGGTGCATTGTGGAAATTGGAGGCACCTAACAGTCACGTGTGTAAAATCTATGAAATTGCCAGCACGAAGCACTTTGCCACCGCTTCCTGTCCGTGATCAAGGCCGTCAATATGCCGAAATATGTAGGACTGAAGGGAGCATGTGTGCGGCATCACTTTGAAATAAATTGCTTTCCTCTGGAAAGGGTCTCTATTTGCTATATATATATATATGCGGGGGGTTACGGTCCTACTCCCCGCAGTCTCGGTGAGCAGCACCCCTCGGGTCTTTTTAAAAAAAATATATGTTTTGAGCTCTCTCTCTCTATCTCCCCGTACACGTTGCGGGGAACCCCACATTTCTGGGGCAGTGATATGTGAAATGATGAGTTTTTTATTAAGGTTGGGAGGGTGGGCTTGATAATACGTTCTTGTAAATTCCCATAGAAGCTTATGTTCTGGTGTTAAAATGGGCTTCTATGGGAAATAACAAGGCTGTATTATGGAGCTCATTATCTCCATTTTAACGGCAGTTTCCTGCCAATAAAATGGCGATAATTTTAACACCGGTCCTTGATAATATGCACCTAAGTTTACTGGTCATACGCGTATAGAAATACGTACAATTACGAGCAGGAGCTGCATGCTGATTGGCTGTCAATACTCCAAACCAGGAAGGGTTGGCAGCCATGTTGTTTGTTGGGAGAGCAGAGTCACAAGAAAACAGTAAAACAAAGTTGAGAAATAAGGAAACAGGGCAGGGTAGAAACATTCTGAGTCTATAGTCTTGGTCAGGGGGTGGTACATGGATCTTTAGGCTAATTTTTTATTTTTTTAAAAATAAATAATTGGCGGGGTACTCGTGCAGTACTTTTACGCGGTGGAAAAGGTGAAAAAAAGCAGAAGTCTGCTTTATGCATTAGGTCCGGGGGGGGGCAAATTACAGGGGCAATTTTTTTGCATAATGGCGGCTTGTAAGTGCCCCGAGCACTGGGGAACTGCACTTCTCTGGTTTTATTTTAAAGTATGCAGGGGGGATTACGGTCCTACTCCCCGCAGTCTCGGTGAGCGGCACTCCTCGGGTCTTTTTAAAAAAAAATATGTTTTGAGCTCTATCTCTCTCTCTCTCCCTGGGGCGAGCAAAGGGCCATATTATCAACAAAAGGCGATACATTATCGTCGCTTTTATTGGCAGGAAACTGCTGATAAAGCGGCGATAATGAGCTTGATAATATGCCCTTGTGAATAACCATAGCAGCCCAGGTTAACATCAGAACTTGGGCTGCTATGGGAATTTATAAGGGCCTATGATTTTTTTTTAATGTTGGGAGGGTGGGCTTGATAATACGTCCTTGTTAATTGCCATAGAAGCCTATGTTCTGGTGTCAACAAAACTGCGATAATTGTAACACTGGTCTTTGATAATATGCACCTAAGTTCACTGGTCAAAAAAAGAGCAATGATCCATATTATCCACAAAAGCCGATACATTATCATTGTTTTTATTGGCAGGAAACTGCTGATGGAGCGGCCATAATGGGCTTGATAATATGCCCTTGTGAATAACCATAGGAGCCCAGGTTAATACCAGAACCTGGGCCGCTATGGGAAGTTACAAGGGCCTATTATCAAGCACATTATCGCCGCTTTATCAGCAGTTTCCTGTCAATAAAAGCGGCGATAATGTATTGCCTTCTGTTGATAATATGCTCCTTCATTTCTATGATAGTATGTAAAGCTTTCTTTTTTTTGGTGTAGCAGTTGTAGTCTCTTCGCATGCTCAGCTTCATTGCGAAGCCCACGTTTTCTTTTTCTTCAAGTTCAACAAGCAAACCTTTCTTTATATCAGTTAGTAAATCTGTCTCTTTCTTTCCCCGTTCTGTGTACATGTCATCCGCTGCTGTACTTTTGTACAGTATTAATAGTCATATTTTTTATATATTTATTTGAAAGGTAGTGCCGAGGCCCCAAACGTTGATTACGTACTCAGTCCATCGCCATTTCGTAGCTTCTCACCGTTGTTTTTATTATATATGTTAGTTAGAACTCAGTAGTTTTCAATCCTAGTCTTGAATATCTTACTATAGTATTTCAACATTATTTTTATTGTGGGCCGTCATACCCCTTCCCCACAAAATAAAAGAAGTATGTAGTTTTTTTATTAAGTTTTATTAAACAATAAATATAAACGAAACTCAATTATAACTATATTAGAACTGGAAAAATATCTTAAACAATGTTATAAACAAATTGTGAAATGGATTCTAAAAGTTGTCCGATTGGTAATCTGCAAAAGAAAAAAGAAAACTAAGAGTTTAGAAGTATGTAGATGTGAGTAAATGAGCTGAAGCATTACGGGGCATAATATCAAGAACGGTGATAAAATGAACGCTTTTTCAGCGGCAGGAAACTGCAGCTAAAGCGGCGATAATGGGCTTGATAATATGCTGTTGTGAATTCCCATAGCAGTGCAGGTTCTTCAGAACTTCACTTCAACAATTCTTCTACACGTCCAAGCAGGCAGCAGTGTCTAAGTTTAAGAGAGAAAGAGAAATGATGTCACAGAGAGTGAGAGAGAGAAAGAGAGAGAGAGAAAACAACATTAAAACTGTGTCGCAGAGTCTGGAGTTGAGATTTTTTATTGAAAAGTCAGACGTAGATTTACTAGCTCCTTGCATCACTTTACCCATGTTAAAAGTGACTCAAAAGTGGCGTAATAAGGTTGTGGATCTGTTTGTCAGACTGTTGTAAGCGATCTGTTGTCACTGCTCTGAGGTAATTATAGATTTTGCAGAGAAGCTGCTGTACACTACGTACTCTGGGCCATAATATGAAGCCTGGACGACAAAATTATCGCCACTTTATCGGCAGGAAAGTGTCTCTAAAGTGGCGACAATGGGTTTCATAATATGCTCTATGGAATTATGGCGACTTATTTCTAATGCATTGCTATGAAGGCTTTGTAGATCTAGGCTGCTGTGCTTACCTTGTATAAAGAGTGCGGCCACTGGAGTTAACCATTCGACTTTGCTAAAGTTAAAATTCTAGGAATTTATAGTGATAAACTTTTGTGTTATGGGAACAGTCTATAGACTTGATGAAACGCAGGATGCAGGATTGCGGTCCTCGACATTAGTTGTTCTTTTTTTCATTCTTTTGTTCCGCTTGGAATTTGTTGAGAAAACACAAAAAAATACAAAGCAAAAAAAACTGTTCTTTTTAGAACTACATTCACTGGTCAAAGAAAGAACTATATTTCTATGTTAGTGTATAAAAGTTTGTCAGAATGAATGTGTAGTTCATAAATGAATGAATGAATATGTTACTAGTGTATGGAGAATGTGAAAGTGCAGAACTATAAGGAACTGCTACAGCATAAATCTATTAGGTGTTTATCTATAGTGTACTGTAGTATGTCCGAAGCACTTGAATGTATCATATGTACATAAATATGTTACAAGTCTATGTTTCAATTTGTGCTGCTGGTGAAAGTGCCTCGGGGAATTTGTATGTGTTAGGGGCAGATTTACAATCCCCTTGTGCCTCTTTTACACAGCTGTTGCGTCACTTTTGTGACACAGCGGTGGTGAAAAAGATGTGCCATGGTGTGTGCTATTAACAGTATGACGCATCTGAAGGGTGTATTACATTGTAAAGCGCTGCGCCAGAAGAGGCTTTCTTGTGCAGAAGGGGGTGCAGCAAAGCCTCCTAAAAGTGACTGAGTGAAAAGTATAACAAATTATAATAAATATTTATATTAAAATATAAGAAATTAGTATAAAAGACAGACATAATAATTAATACATTTATAAATTATTATTGAAAAAACCTTTGAAATTCACTGAAAAAACCATAGGTTTCACAAACGTTATAGTTAGGAATTAGCATTTAAAAAACCTTGCAAATTCATGGAAAAAAACATAGGTTTCACGCACGTTATAGTTAGGAATTAGCATTTAAAAAAACATGCAAATTCACTGAAAAAAGCATAGGTTTCACACGTTAAAGTTAGCTGAACATTTCTCTCATTCAAAAACTTTGAAATTCCTCCATTATAGTTAGCTCAGCTAACTTTAACTTGCGCGCCCGCAATGCACTGCTGATGACGTCACATATTACAACACTCATGACATGGTCAGTGACATCACTCATAACATCACTAATGACATCTCAAATGACATCCCTGATGACATCACTGTGACATCATCCTTGTGGCACACCTATTCTTACAGTAATATAACCTTTGATACACACGATCAAAAATAGAAACTAAAATGTAAAAAAAAATGGAGATACCAATTCCAGTTAGAACAACCTATTGAGTAATCCCCAAATCTACATACACGTCCACTCATTCACCAAAAGTTCTATATAGTCACTCATACATGTACTGACTCATCATATGTACTCATACACCTACATATCCTGTTATACACCAACACTCATCTATAGAGTTACTCATACACATGCAAATTAATTATCAAATATCCATTTACTTGCATATACAGCTATACACCCACCACTACAATAACTTCTACAGAATCATACTTACTCTCTTAAACAATCACTGATAGAAACACATACTTATTTATACAGGAAGTCTTAGAATCTGTCGCTCTCATATATACTCACTTATATACATCAATACTCACATATACTAGTTTAAAACATATGTAGTTACTCATAAAGATACTATTGAGACAGTCATTCACTCACTAACACACCCATACAGACACTCATCCACTCATACAGTCCTGCACACAAGCTGTCTTCAAAACACATAAAAACAGTGAGTCAGTCATTCATGCATCTGTGCGCTAAGTAATACTCCCCACTGAACCGTACAAACACTCATTTTGGTACTCAAAAAAACAACTAATAACCCATATACACCCTCATGTAGCTACTCACCAACCCATGCAGTCACTTATATACAAAGTGAGACACTGATACAGATGTTTAAATATTTAAATATTACTCGCTAGCACACCTATTCACAAAGATGTACCTAATAAGTCAGTTATACAATCAATGTTACAAACAAAACATCCATTTAGACACCTATTTACCCATTTATTCTTCCATCAACCTTTAGATATACATACATAAAAAAACATTTATTTTTCAGAAAGACACACATTCACTGGATGATGTCATCAGTGATGTCATCAGGGATGTCATTTGAGATGTCATCAGTGATGTCATAAGTGATGTCACTGACCATGTCATGAGTGATGTAATATGTGCATTGCGGGCGCGCAAGTTATAGTTAGCTGAGCTAACTATAACAGAGGTATTTCAAAGGTTTTGTATGAGAAAAATGTTCAGCTAACTATACCGTGTGAAATCTATGTTTTTTTCAATGAATTTGCATGGTTTTTCAAATGCTAATTCCTAACTATAACGTGTGAGAAACCTATGGTTTTTTCAATGAATATATATATATATACCTCCACACGTAAATAGTTCCTCTTGTTCTTTAACCACAGTTTGCCAAAATGGTTTGAACAGGGGCATTCAGCAACATAACCTTTAGTCAGATGCGTTTCAGGACATGTAAATCCCTTTCTCAGTGGCTGGTGTAGAAACAGAGGGATGCAGCACTGTCAGCACCATAATATCAAAAAGTTCTGCCCCAGTGGGCGTGGGCGATTGCTTGGCTTCCTGGACCTTGTGGTTGCTTGACGTTTTTTCAAGTGAGCCCGCTCCTTACTGTTCCCCAAGTAACACATATACATAGTCTCTGTGGGGATGCTCGCACACAATTCAAAATATCTGTCTCAGCTTTGCAACTGAAATTACGAACATCGTGTCTCCAAATGCCAACTCCGTTTGGTGCTAGCAAGGACTTGCTTGAACGCAGTGGGCCTCCCTCTATTCAGCTGGGCGCCGCTGCTAATTATTCCATAAAAGAGTGCCCCTCCCCCTCCCTATCAGATCAGAACCCAACCTATTCACCTTCCGTAAACTTCTTAAAACCTGGCTTTTCAGCAAAACTTCGGTTTAAATCTTCGTTCAGCTTCACTCATTCCAGCCTCTCCGGCTCAACCCAATCTCTTCACAGCGCTGGGACGCCCCTGGGTAGCCAACGCGCTATACAAATCCTCATTCCATTCCATTCCACAGAGAAAAGCCACCACACGTCAATAGTTCCTTTTGTTCTTTAATCGCAGTTTGCCAACAGGGTTTGAACAGGGGCATACAGCAACATAAAATTTAGCCAGACACGTTTCAGGACATGTAAATCCCTTCCTCAGTGGCTGGTGTAGAAACGGAGAGATGTGGCAATGTCAGCACCTTAATATCAAATAGTCCTGCCCCAGTGGGCCTGGCGACCACTTGGCCCCCTGGACCTTGTGGTTGCTTGACGTTTTTCTCAAGTGAGCCCGCTCCTTATTGTTCGCCAATTAACACATATACATAGTCACTGTGGGGCTGCGCGCACACAATTCAAAATACCTGTCTCAGCTTTGCCAAATCCGTTTGGCGCTGGCAAGGACCTGCTTGAACGCAGTGGACCTCTCTCCTTGCAGCTGTGCGTCGCTGCCAATTAATCCACATAAGAGTGCACCATGGAGAAAGCCACCACATGTAAATAGTTTCTCTTGTTCCTTAATCGCAGTTTGCCAACAGGGTTTCAACAGTGGCATACAACAACATAACCTTTAGCCAGACGCGTTTCAGGACATGTATATCCCTTCCTCAGTGGCTGGTGTAGAAACAGAGGGATGCGGTAATGTCAGCACCTTAATATCAAATAGTCCTGCCCCAGTGGGCATGGCCGACCGCTTGGCCTCCTGGACCTTGAGGTTGCTTGACGTTTTTCTCAAGTGAGCCCGCTCCTTACTGTTATGATGCTGTGTGCTCTTTCCAAACCCTGTTAGCGAGCTGCAAATAAATGAAACAGACAAACCATTCATGTGTGATGGCCTCTCTTTGTGGGGCACTCTCTGTTGGATATATATATATATATATATATATACATATATATATTACCTTCTGGCGGTCGCCAGTAGGTAGTTATAGTTAGGATTATTTTCAATACAAAATCTCAACATTCTATTGTGAATAACTTTGGGTCCGGTTGAGGAATCTGCCTGAAAATTTCCTCAAATTTGCCTCGCGGCGCCCCGGTCCTTCCCTGAAAGATTGGGGGGGATTTGTCAAGCGGGGGCCGAGATAAAAGGGGGTCCCAAAACGTGTTTTCCCCATGTTAATTTCCATAGGGCGGTCGACCTCACTTTTAGCCCGAACGGCTGAATGGATTTCCACCAAACTTGGCAAAATTGTGGGGACTGGTAGCCCGATGTGCCTTTGCTATGTCTCAAGATATGTGCTCCAGTGAATTTTGAGTAATTTAGGTTAAAATATATATATATATCTATAAGCGCTAACCAGCGCGCTACGCGAGTTCACACACGGAGAGCTGATTGGCTCTCGGATGTCTGTCAACATTCCAAACAGTCTGGAGCGGCCGCCATCTTGTGTCTCGGTAGGATCGAGGTAGACACCGTAGAGCGTACTGGGAAGCGTTCCATGGGAAAAAAGAATGATAGAGTTTTTAAAAAATGTAGCCTAGGTAGTTCTAAAAAGAACTGTTTTTTTTCTTCTTTTTGTTGTTTTATATTTTTTTAATGTTTTTTGAACATTTTTTACTTTTTTTGGCTTTTATTAACTATTTTATATTTTTTTGTTATTTTTATGGGGAGAAACAAAAAACAAGGAATTGAAAATGGCTTAACTGGAGCAAAAAAAATCAGAAAAAAATTAGGGTTTTTTGGGGCAATTGTGGTTGTCACCAGCAAGGAGGATGAGCTTTATGCTCTATTCACCATAGGAGATGGTCTTACCACAAAAAATACATGTAATTCTGAATTCCCCAAACCGTGGTTGTATGCAAGGGATCGTCTCCCTTGTCTCTGGTCCCGATGGAGTGGGTTGCTTTCTTTAGGAGGTGATGTTTGAAGATTGGGGAGGGTTACTGGCCAGCTCTCTCACCTCTGTGGCAGCATAGTTGTTCGGATGCTTGTGCTGCATGTGTCTAATCATGGTATTATTACCAAAAGAATATTTTTTGTTAGGGTTCCCCCTTGAAAGTTCCATGCCACAGATTAGGCAAGTCACCTTGGGCGCATTGACTTTCTTCTTGCCCTATGGGATAGAAAAAAACTCCCATACAATGTGCTGCCTTGGCTTGCATGGGGTATTGTCTTCTGGCAGCCACCTTCTCCCCTTCTCCTCCTCCTCCTCCTCTTCCTCCTCTTCTTGACCACCAATGTAATGTTGTGGTTGTCCTCTTGGTGGTGGTGGTGGTGGTGCAGATGCTCCAGCTGCTGCTGCTACTGTAGCCATTTTAAAGTACAACATATTTCTGATAGATTTCCAAACAGGTCTTCATCAGTCAAAGGACAAAGTCGGAATAAGGAAAAAAGGTGGGGGTCTTTCATCATTGTCCTGAACCAATGAAAAGTGTTATTTTCAGGTCACATTACCCGGGCTTTCATCATTTACAAACCAAAACTGTTCTGCACCAATAAAAAGTGTTATTTTTAGGTCATATGACCCGACGCGCTTACGCGACGCGTCCCTGGGCGAACCACGGGGCGCGTCGCGTAAGCGCGTCAGAAGATTAGGTTGCGCGATCATATTCGCTCAAGTATTTCCGGGTGCGTTTACGCCGTGCATATCACGCGGACGCGGCTACGCGATACGTCATGATGTTTTCGTTCGCGGCAATAGCGCTAACCGGACGCTCACCCATGCGCGACCAGGGGCGCTCCGAAAAAATGCGCTTTCCAGTGCGCACACCGGGGCGCGCACCAGGAGCGCACCAGGGCAAAAAAAATAAAAAAATAAAAAACATTTTAAAAAAGTATTATATAAATATACAATATAGGATTCATTATAAAAAAAATATTACATTTCATAGGTTTGAGGACCTATATATAGTTAGGAACTAGCATTTAAAAAACCTTTGAAATTCACTGAAAAAACCATAGGTTTCACACCAGTTATAGTTAGGAATTAGCATTTAAAAAACCTCTTTAATTCACAGAAAAAAACATAGGTTTCACACCAGTTATAGTTAACTGGAAATTTTACTGACATAAAACCATAGAAATTCCACTGTTATAGTTAGTTGGACTCACTATAACAAGCGCGCCTGCAATGCACTGCTGATGACGTCACATATTACATCACTCATTACATTGTCAGTGACATCACTCATGACATCACTGATGACATAGGTGCAAAGGTGTAAAGCAGAGGCTGCACAGCTTTACATTCTTCAACCTTCAACCCACTGGGGAACATTTCTATTAATTACTACTCAAGTATGAACTGATATTCACCAGAGCGGCACCTATTGACACTGCAAGATCCACAAGGCCACTGGGTTGGCCACGCCCACAAAAGGGCGGGACTTTTTATAATCCAGGTGCAAGGTGAAACATCCCTTTTACTTCAGCAAGCAACTGACGAAGGGAGTGGAAGTCTCCTGAAACGCGTTTGGCTATCTACGAGTGAAAGCTGAATTCTGTATGCTGCCAGTTTGCAAATTTTGACCTTTAATAAACGGAACAGAAACCGATCTGCCTGTGGCTTCTTTTCATCTCGGGCTAACCTTTTGATGGATTTGAGCGGCTCAGTCCAGCCGCGGAAAGAAGCCCCCTGCGTGGCGCAGGCTCAGGAGGCCAGGTGAAGCTGACCCCGTGAGTAGGCAGAGTGTTCCTGGCGCAAATTGTAAAGCAGAGACTGCACAGCTTTACATTCTTCAACCTTCAACCCACTGGGGAACATTTCTATTAATTACTGCTCAAGTATGAACTGATATTCACCAGAGCGGCACCTATTGACACTGCAAGATCCACAAGGCCACTGGGTTGGCCACGCCCACAAAAGGGCGGGACTTTTTATAATCCAGGTGCAAGGTGAAACATCCCTTTTACTTCAGCAAGCCACTGACGAAGGGAGTGGAAGTCTCCTGAAACGCGTTTGGCTATCTACGAGTGAAAGCTGAATTCTGTATGCTGCCAGTTTGCAAATTTTGACCTTTAATAAACAGAACAGAAACCGATCTGCCTGTGGCTTCTTTTCATCTCGGGCTAACCTTTTGATGTATATATACATATATATATATATATATATATATATATATATATATATATATATATATAGATATATATAGATATATATATATATAGATATATATATTACCTACTGGCGGTCGCCATTAGGTAGTTATAGTTAGGACCTAGTTTCCATAGAAAATCCGCAACATTCTATTGGGAATAACTTTGGCGCCAGTGGATGAATCTTCGTGAATTTCTCAAAGAAGATGGGCCGCTCCGCTCCTTCCCTGAAAGTTTTGTGGTGATTCGTCAAGTCGTGTCTGAGAAAAAAGGGGGGTCCCAAAATGTGTTTTCCCCATGTTATTTTCCATAGGACGATTAGACATTGCTACAGCCCTAATGGCTGAACGGAATTACAAGAAATTTGGCAAAATGTTAGAGTCTGATTCGCAGATAGCCCTTTTGTTTAAATGGTGTAAATCCCTCCAGTAGTTGTTTAGAAAATCAAATTTGAAAAAATGTATATATCTATGAGCACGCACCGTACGCGCACCATTCGCGCACCCTTGTGCGCAGCATTGTGCGCGAGCGGAAATCTGATTTGCTGTTAGACGTCTGTCAACATTCGAATCGGTGGAAACCAGGAAGTGTTGGTCACCATTTTGTCAGTGCGAGGCAGCAAAGAGGGCAAAATAAAGGTGAAGAACATGAAAAGGGGGCAGGGTAGAGAGTCCCTGACCCCTAGGCTTTCTCATGGGGTCCCTGTAGGAACCCAAAGGCCCCCCAAATTTAAAAAAAAATGTTTTTTTAAATCACGAAGTCCGCACACGGTGCCCGCACCTCCCAAGGCAAAAGGGAGTGAAAATTAAAAGTGGAGAAAGTGAAAAGAGGGTAGGGTAGAGTCTCCCGGACCCTCTAGGTCTTCTCAGGGGGTCCCGAAAGGACCACGAAGGGAAAAAAAAAATTTCTTTTTTTTAACCGTGAGATGTGCGCATGGTGCTTGCACCCTTTAGCCGCCATTTTGAGTAGTTTCAGAAGAGAGTGAAAAATGAAAGTGGTAAATGTGAAAAGGGGGCAGGGTAGGGTCTCCCTGACCCCCTAGGCCTTCCCAGGGGGTCTCTGAAGGACCCCACAGGGCAAAAAAAACAAATCAGGAGGTGCGTGCACGGTGCACGCACCCTCGAGGCAGAAGTCACTCAAAAACAATAGTGGAGGAAATGAAAATAAGGCATGTTAGAGACTCCCAGACTCCCTAGGCCTTGTAAGGGGGTCCCTGAAGGACCCCAAAGGGCAAAAAAAGCTTTTTCTTAAAAGAAAACACAACGAAAATAACATTATTAACAAATTTGACTGTTCATATGTGGATTGAAGATGTAGAGTATACTGTTCAACTTCATGCAAATCATAAAAACTAGATGTGCTGTTGCATATTACAGGATACAGTCAATGTATTACAATATACAAAGGCAGTTTGTTGAAAAATAAATATATAAAAAATATAAAAATTGATACAGAAATTAGCATTTTTAAAACTCACTAGAAAATCATAGCTTTCACATATGTCATAGTTAAGAATTAGCATTTAAAAAACCTTGTAAATTCACTGAAAAAACCATAGGTTTCACACACGTCATAGTTAGCAATTAGCATTTAAAAAACCTTTGAAATTCACTGAAAAAAACATAAGTTTAACACACGTTATAGTGAGGAATTTGCATTCAAAAAACCTTTGAAATTCACTGAAAAAACTATTGGTTTGACACATGTTATAGTTAGGAATTAGCATTTAAAAAACCTTAGAAATTCACTGTAAAAACCATAGGCTTTACACTAGTTATAGTTAGCTGGCCATTTTACTCATACTATAACTCGCGCGCCAACAATCCACTGCTGATGATGTCACATATTACATCATTCATGACATGGTCAGTGACATCACTGATGACATCACTGATGACATCTCAAATGACATCACTGATGACATCACTAATGACATCATCCATGTGACAATGAAATGCACCTCATCACACACTAGTATAACCTTTGATCACACACTGTAAAATAGAAAGTGCCATATTTCAAACTATTGACACACCAATAGTAAATTCTAAACACCCACTTAGTGATTCATAGATCTATACACACATCTAATCACTTATCTATAGATTCAGTGTTATATGTAGAGAATGATTAACAGAACAGTAACAAATATACTTATATGCCTATTTCAACATTACACACCAGCACACATTGTATTCACTTATAAATACATCTTATTGACTTATGCAAACAATGGATCATACTTACATTTACTCACCTACACACTTATACAAACACCAGTTCATCTATTCATCTATTCACTTAGTGTGTAATAAAATGACTATTAAAAATACACAGTTATCCATACAGTGACTCATACAGGGCCCGATGTAGGTAGGCTGTTACCGATCAGTAACGGCCGAAAATACCGGTTTTGGGCCCTTACCGATCGTTATACTGCCATCGAGATGTAGGGCAAAGAAAAACGTCCAAATCGGTCCAAATACCGATTCGGAATGACTACCGAATCGAAAATAATCCGATACGTACATACCCCCATTCGGAAATGTAACGAATCGGTAAAACACCGATTCGGATAAAAAGACCGAATCGGTCCATGTACCGAATCGGTAGTGACACCGAATCGGAAAATATCCGATTCGGTCCATGTACCGATTCGGTAGTGACACCGATTCGGAAAATATCCGAATCGGACCATGTACCGAATCGGTAGTGACACCGAATCGGAATTATTCCGAATCGGTCCATGTATCGATTCGGTAGAGACAGCGAATCGGAAATAAGCCGATTCGGATAACCTACCGAATCGGTAGAATCACCGATTGGGAAAATCCCCGATTCGGACAGATAGGGAGATGTAGGGAAGCACAGAAATACCGATTTTGCCTTCAAATCGGTATTTCTCACTCGGTATTTACCATGGATTACAATCAGGTGGTAACCAACTCCAACCCATAAAAACAGACCCAAAATGCATTGCAACTTGCAGGATGGCAGCTTTTTATGTCATTGCAAGGCGGCTACGGCTACAGCAGGAAGGACAGAGGGAATGGCAAAGAGAGGAACAGGTCTACAGACAGAGGATCACCCTGTTCATGCTCACAGAGGCAGAGATCCTACAGAGGTACAGGCTGGACTCAGACACCATTCTGGAGCTCATCAGGGACCTCAAACCACTGTTGGACCACCCCACCCCAAGGGCACATGCCATCCCAGCGCACGTCCAGGTGCTATGCAGCTTACACCTGCTTGCGTCTGGCAGCTATCAAAGTGGAGTTGCAGCGGTAGGAGGGGTGACCCAGAGCAGCCTGTCAGGGTTCTTCCACACATTCCTTGACGCCATGATACACAGGATGGACCAATACATCTCTTTCCCTGCAACCCACGCAGAACTGCTACAAACTAAAGCTGACTTCTACCAGATGGCACAATTTCCCCAAATCATTGGCTGCATAGATGGCACGCACATACCGATTTGCCCCCCAGCTGACACAGAATACATATACCTCAATTGGAAGTCTACGCACACCATCAACGTTCAGGTGATCTGCAATGCGAAGTGCACCATCACAGACCTGGTAGCAAAATTCCCAGGGAGTACCCACGACTCCTAAATTTTTCAACAGAGCGGCATCTATGCACGGCTGATGGCTGGCAAATTTGGTGAAGGATACCTCCTAGGTGAGACACATCATCAGACCCCATTACACAAAGTAGCTAAGTGTAATACATGTATGCATGTGAGTAATGTTACCCCTTTTCCTTCCAGGCGACAGTGCATATGCCCTCCGCTCTTTCATACTCACCCCCTACCTCAACCCCACCACACCCAGCCAAAGGAGGTATAACCGGGCCCACAAAAGCACAAGGAATGTAGTTGAACGGACCTTTGGCATCTGGAAAAGTAGATTCAGATGCCTGCACAAGAGTGGAGGTGCAAGGCAGTATACCCCCATCACCTGCTGCAAGATCATAGCTGTCTGTGCAATGTTGCACAACCTTGCGGTGAAGAAGGGCACTGAGGTCGAGTTGTCTGACTACAAGGACCATGACGACGACGATGCTGTGCCACTAACACAACATGCTGGGGTGTCTACGCCAAGTGATGGCAGATACAGACGTGAGGAGATTACAGAACTATTTCTGAGTGAGTACAGATGCACAGACAGGTAAATGGTTGTGGGGAAAAGCTAATTTTAATAATGTTGCAACACCGTTACTGCACTGATGTGCAACAAAATAAAATGTCAAAGTAAAGAAAACAAATGTCAAAGGTCCGGGTTGCCTCACCCGCCCTGGCAAGCCTACTTTTTGGGGCGCTTGGCAGCCCCACTGGGGTGTGCCTCACCCCCTTCCGCATGTCCTGCGGCTTCTGCAGAGCGCCTGGTGCTCCGGCGCGGCTCCGACGCAGCGCTGGCCGGGCTGCTGCGGCTGCTGCTGTCCCCAGCCTCCCCCAGGTCCAGGGCTGGATTGGCCGCAGTGTTGGAAATTATCATTGCCTCCATGGCTGCTGTTATGCGGGCCATTCCCCTGGTGACCTCAGCGGTGTTCTGTGACAAGCTTGCCTCCATATTAGCCCCACGTTGGCACAGTTGCGCAGTAGCAGCAGCAAGGCGGCTAATAGATCTGTTATGCATGCGGGCATCCCGCCTGTGCGAGTGCTCGTGCTCGTCAAGTCTTCCGCATAGCTGTGTGATGGCTGTGGTCAGCCTGCCAAGACCTGCAGCAACTTCCTTGTTTGTGTCAACAAAAGCCTTAAACCCTTGCACCATCTCGCCCATCTGCAGGTTGTGCTGGCGGAGCTGGCGCTGGCAGGCCATGATGGACTTTGCCTGCATGCACTGGATTTTGACCATGCTGCCTTCAAGCCCCTGGAAGACGCTGGCCTCCCGTGCCGGCGGTGCAGTGCTGGAAATGGCACGCCTCCGGGAACTGCTGCTGCCGCCCTGCTGTGTGGGCTGGGGTGCCACTGTTGTTGTTGTGGTGGTGGCTGGGGCCTGACCCGCTGCTCCCTGGATAGGGTTGAGTGGAGCCACAACCATACTCCTGGCAGGAGATGTGGTAGGTGCAGGTTGGGCCGTTGTCGGAGAGTTCTCAGGGGAGAACAGCAATGGGGGTGTGCCTGACATTTGTGGGGAGTGAAGGAATGCGTAGTCAATTACCAGGTCTCCCTCATTTCCCTGGCCAATGGTGTTGTCCTCCTCCTCCTCCTTCAGGGCAGCCTGACTTGTGCTAGGCCCTGCCACCGCACTGGTAGTTGGTGCTGGTGCTGGTGCCTCAGTAGCTTGTGGTCCTCCGCCTGATGGTGCCCCTAGGTATAAAGAAGCATTTGTAAATTGAGTGCCGATGTATTGCAGTCACTACAATTAAAGCATTGCACATGTCCTTGCATATCCTTTGAATGTGTTCCACTGTTTTCTATATTGTGGTTCTGCACTGCCATATTTTGCCAACTTCTGCTGACTACATTTACCATGATGCTTTTCTCTTGTATGTTGGTTACAGTACTGGGCTGGTGTTTGGCTGTGCATTGTGTCTAAAGGGGAGGTGTCTGGTAGGGTGTGTCATGTTGCGCATGCTTCTTACCTGTAGCTGTAGCTCTGGCTGAGCTATCCAGGGTCCCGATTCCTGTCACAAACTCTCTCTCGATGGTGCTGGACACCAGTTCCTCCAGCTCAGTGAGGGGTGGCGCCGGGTTCCTGCCTCCACCAGTCAGTCCGGCTTGCCTCTGCAGCTCAGCCATCTTGCGTTTCGTCAGGCTGCGGATGTCGTAAAATCGTTTTTTTAGGTCATCAAGGATCCTGGGGGTGACACCTACTGAGTTGACCTTCTCAGCTATCTCGCTCCAGAGCCTCCTCTTCG
Source organism: Lissotriton vulgaris (assembly GCF_964263255.1). Classification (NCBI taxonomy): domain Eukaryota; kingdom Metazoa; phylum Chordata; class Amphibia; order Caudata; family Salamandridae; genus Lissotriton; species Lissotriton vulgaris. The sequence goes on from NW_028253173.1 coordinate 24,904, forward strand.
TGCTGTCCGGCACAGTGAGGGACAGCCTCCCAAAGAGCTGCCTGTGCACCCTCACCCTCACCACCTCCTCCACCAACACCTGCAGCTCCATGGTGCTAAACTTGGGATTTCTTTTGTGGCCAGCCTTCTGGCTCTCACTGCTGCTTGCCATCTTGCTATCACAGTGCTCTGGCTCCTGCTCCCACTGTTGCTCACTGTGAATGTTCAGCTCAGGCTGCCTCTCCAGAAACTTCTTAATGAGCTGCACCTGCCTGGGTAGCCACTCCCTGCTGGGGTGGGGGAGGGTGGATCCACCTCATTGGCTGTTTCGGATTTTACCGATTCGGATTTTACCAAATCGGATTTTACCGATTCGGGTTTTGCCGATTCGGATTGTTCAATGCATTCCTATGGGCATTTTGGCCATGGGGTGTATTCCGACCTCCGAATCGGTAATTGCCGAATCGGTATTTGCCGAATAGGCAATTTCCGAATCGGTGGTAGCCGATTCGGTACATTCCGATTCGGTCCGTGCCGATTCGGTACGTATCGAATCACAATACCTATGACGAACGAATCGGTATTTTTTCGTTTTTTTTTTCCTACATCTCGTTTTCCGATTTCAGAATACCGATTCGGCCCGCCTCGGTATTTCGAAATCGGAAAAACCCATTTACCTACATCGGGCCCACAATCACTACGTCTTAGGCTCACTTAATTAGATATAACTGTAACATACACTGCTTTTTTTCAAATTTAATGGAGATATACTATTGAGAGAAATATTTGATCACCACTACACCCATAAACATATACACAAACTGAAACAAGTGTTATAACATGTAGTCCTAACCTCATTTACCTACTGAATGAATTATTCACACATTTTTGGGCAATTACACACCCCCCACCAAACCACATAGGCATTAATTTACCCATACAAAAACGCAGTTAAGAAACCAATAACAAATATAGTCTTTAATATACCAATTAAGACAAAGAAATAAAGACTACACATTATATATAGTGAGACTCTACAAATTAGTCAAGGAAACAATCGATGACACTTACTAAACCCACCATTCACATATTTATATTTATATATCCACTCATTCTTCAATGCAAAGTAGTGTATTTATAATACATATTTAAATAGCAAAGCAAACCACATTCACTGGATGATGTCTATATATATATATATATATATATATATATATATATATATATATATATATATATATATATATATATTACCTACTGGCGGTAGCCAGTAGGTATATATAATTAGGACCTAGTTTCCATAGGAAATCCCCAACATTCTATTGGGAATAACTTTGGCGCTGGTTGATGAATCTTCGCAAATTTCTCAAAGAAGATGGCTCGCTCTGCTCCGCTCCTTCCCTGAAAGTTTGGGGCGGATTCGTCAAGTGGGGGCTGAGAAAAAAGGAGGGTCCCAAAACGTGTTTTCCCCATGTTAATTTCCGTAGGACCTTTAGACTCGGCTACAGCTTGAACCGCTGAAGGGAATTACACCAAACTTGTCAAAATAGTAGTGTCTGGTACGCAGATCACGCTTTTGCTAAAATAGTGTAAATCCCTCCAGTGGTTCCTGAGAAAATGAAAAGAGAAACAAATTATATATCTATAAGCGCGCACCCGTGCGCGCACCCCCGCGATTTAAAAAAAAAATAAAAAATGGGGGGGGCTGGGGGGCTTCTCTCTTTCATTTTTGTGTTTAATTTTTCAATTTCGAGGGTGCCCACTCCTCGTTTTGCCCCCCGAGATCACCGCCGCGGCCCGAGCTGCCTGAAGATGGCCGCCGCCTGGTTGTGGGCGGGGCCGGGAGGACGTGGTTTTCGCTTCCCCCGATGTCCGGACAGGTCTCCCGTGCCGAGGGGGCAATTTCTTTTTAGCGGTGACGAGAAAACTGTATGGAAATTAAGAATTTTTAATATTATTTATTTAAAGGCAGTTCTCATATGAACTTAAGCAGCCAGATGTTGGGGAGGTGTTGCCCTGGTGTCTAATGATCGGCTTTGACTGCTTGGATTTGGTCCAGTCTTTGGACATCGGAAACTGACTGGATATCCTAGGTATGTATGAACATATGTGTGCTCTGCTCCTGAATACCAGTTTAAGTACCACAACCGTGTTATTTCATCTTTCTTTCCCTACTCTTTGGTGACACTGGGGAATCAGTGATCATCTGTAAGCTTACCTTTTGGAACTTTAGTCGATTAGTAGTTCACCCCCTAACTGTCTTGGATGTAGTAGATGCAGGCACATGTTAGTTATAAATGCGGTTCAAAGATCATTGTATATTCTTATACAATTCTAACAAGTGTAGCCAGATACGGTCGACCTGCAGCTGTAAAATATCTGGTTACATCCTAGGGCGGCTAGTAATGAGGTGCAGTGCATGAAGAAGATGTGTGCTTAGCCTTAGGAAACCAGATTTATCGTCCAGCTATATAATCCCAGAGTATCCTGGGTCCTTATTTCTGCAATTCTGTTATTATGCAATGGGGATCAAAGATGTTGTTTTGTTTTTTTGTTGCCAACTATATAAAAAAATCAAATGCCAAAGATACCACTTACCTGCTTTTTCGAGACCCACCCACACTCTGCTATAATAATATTCCAGATAATCTGATGTTTAAAATAATCTTTATAAGTCCCAGGCATCCTTTCTTTATAGGCGATGTCTGCTCTACTTGGGAGGATAATCAGACTGAAGACTTGTACAGCAGAGTGCATGTCCTTATTTTTGTCAGATTTTCATACATCGTTTCCAGATGCTTCTGATGTCAGACAGCCAGAGTGCAGAATATGACCCACCAATAGTCACCTGTAAACCACCCCAATGACTCGCCACATATGTTAGTGCATTAGGTGGGTGTCTGAGCACAGGAAGGGGCTAACCTTAAGCACAGATGAAAGTTATTGGATGGTTTGATTTCTGGGTATTACAACTGGGGAAATCTTGTTTTTACCGACCTTGTTTACTTTTTCAAGGATACAACATATCGTCCCAATGAATGAATAGTGGTTACTAATATTGGCACAATATATTACTGCTTAGGGACAATGCTGCTTCCCATAGTCACAGTTTACGTTTTATCTGTTCTTTAGATCTCTAGGCATTTTTGAGATTCTAGGCAGAGACATCTATTCTGAGGTGAAACACTCTATGCAGCGTCCCTCATACATTCGGGTTGTAATAAATGTATTTAAGCTGCAGATACAAGAAGAAAGGAAACAATCATTTTTAAATGTTTGCTGTGATAGAAGTGATTTTAAAACATTATTTGCTTTAAACATGTTTTCAGTATTCTTTTTAATATTCTTAAATTGTGTAGAGCTGTCTTGATTAATCTGAAGTGTAGGGGGACATTGGGTTAGCCAATTTAATTGTAAATGGAGTTACATGTGGACTATTTAAGACTCGCTTTAGCTTGTCAGGTATTGGCAGTATACTGGATGGTCTAGGATGTTCAAAAGTGAGGGGTGAGCATTGCTCAGGTGCCAATGCATAATTGGATTAAATTCCTACAAACTGTGCCTAAATCAGGTGATGATCTGTTTCATCTCTTTATTCAGTTTCTTCCTTGTTAGTCATGAGTTTTTTTGCAACATGCTAGTGCCTATACGTCATTCAACTTACGTAAAAATAAAGAAAAAATTTGCTATTCGAAAACTGCGCCCCACGGATCTCGATTATATGCTCCTATGCTTCATGTCATTGCAGCAGGTAGATCTCACTTCTTTGAGAGGCATGAGGGTGTTTGGTCCTTGCTGGATATATTGGATGCTTTCCCAGTGCACCCCCTGAGTATAGCGCATTCATTTCACAGACATGGTGGGCGGAGCAGGCACCCACTGTCAAAGGGTGGCACCAGCCTAGAAGAGGGGTGCACTGGTCGCATTGTTGTGCGGGATAATGGTAGTATGGATACTCTTGAATCTGAAACCCAAAGGTACCTGAGAATTTGTTGGCAGAGACCACGGCAATTGGTGGGCCACCTGAGGCTCCTTCTTAGCCTAGCGGAGCTGTTCACGATATTATACCTCTGAGAGGGACTTCTGTTCCCCAGTGGCCGCGAGGGGACACCCAGAGAGGCTGCTATCCTGAACACCGATAAATGGGATGTATCAACTGTTCCCCTTGGGTCATGAGGGGGTGAATGAAGGCGGCTGTCAAGTAAGTGAGGGAAGCCACCTTACCGTACAGGTTCACTACTCTTAAAAGCCGATTATCCTGTTAAGGAATATGGGCGCTTTATGGGGGTGACTATGGCTTTGGGAAGTCTGTGCCCTTTGTGGAATGTTGATTATTGCAGAATGGTACATTTACAGGTGTGCAGCTCTTAATCCAGTGGGGAAGGTGGGGGTTGTTACTGTATTGGGAAGGGGTGGGTGGCGATGGTTTATCTCTTGACATTGATCTCTGTGGGCTTGTATGAAGTGGTGGTTTGCTTTTACTTGTCCAAACTGGGAAGTGCATATTAGTTCGGAAATTTAAAAAAAATCTGTGTTTTCATTGTCATCATGTCACGGCATGGGGGTGACGGCTGCACTGTGCTCCACACACCACAAGAAGTAAGCCCATCATTTTCAGGCTCCCTTCCTTGAATGTGCAGGAGTTGGGGTTGTATCAAAAATGGTATAGGGCCCTCTCCATATTCAAAAAGACAAAGTGGAAATTGCCTGTCTATTGGAGACCCACCTTAGGATTGAGTAAGCCACTAAACTAGCTAAAACATGGAGGGGTCAGAACACTAATGCCACTTTCAGAACTTTTTACTGGGGTATTCGTATTTGGGTGGCACAGGGGGTTCCTTCAGCCCTATTCTACTTGGAAGCAGACATGGAAGATAGTTATCTCCTGGTTCACTGGAAACTTGACGGTATAGAAGTGCCTATCGTTAACACGAATGGACCCAATCTAAATGAGAAAATATGTTGCCCGAAAGTACGAGACTTGATCTCACAGGTTCTGGACTACTGGGTTATATGGTCAGGGGACTTCAATTGTGTACTGAACGGCACACTTGATAGACACCCCCTGACTAAACACCAAACCGAAGAAGACCACAGCTCTACGGGAGGTCACTAACCAACTGGGACTGTATGACATCTGGAGAGCTATACACCAGACAACCTAGGAATATACTTGTTATTTCACGGCACTCGTAGATTAGACCGCATTATCTTAACCACCTCACTGAGGCCTAGCATCTGTGCGGTGTCGCACCTGTCCCGTTACTTATCTGACCATGTCCCAATTTACTGCAAGGTTGAATGGGGACGTATTCCCCGCTCCACCTTAACCTGGAGGTTATCACCAGAGACACAGAGGGTCCGGAGACTTTGGAAGAAGATTTGTTCAATTTTAACTGATCCACAATGCTCACGAAGTGGACTGAATGGAAGGCCATGAAAGCAGTGATTTAGGGGCAATACCTGGGCCTTTCTTGTGGGGTTAGGTGCACGCTACAAGGCTTACTCCTTTTAGGGGGGAGACAAACTGTTGCGTATTCAGCACTGGAAACCACGGTGGGTAGAGGAACAACAAGAGGATTTACTGGCTAGAAGGAGGGTCGCTGGGGTAAGGTACAAACTGGAGAAGTGTACTCTGAAAGCCGATTGCAACTGCTCCATAGAGAGGGAGACAGTACTGGTCGGTGGTTAGCATGGATACTTCGGGGAGAGGCACCTCGCTCTCCCATTCTTCATCTTCAGTCCCCTCAGGGCCAGGAGGTTTCTATGCAGGGTCTCATTTGGAATAGGTGAACCATGATCTGGCTTCACCGACTGGAGCGTATTGATTCCTTTCTAAACTCCCTGGCTCTTACACGTTTGGGGGAGGTTGCAATACTCAAATTGGATGCGGTCCTCCCCCTGGAGGAGCTTTGGGTGGTGCTTGGGCAATTGCCTCAAGGTAACGCTCTGAACAGCAATTAGCCTCCTGACAGAGTTCTACCAATGAATCACCCCCTCCTCAGTCAGTGCTTGCTGAAGGACTAATTGGAAGCCGGTCACCAACAGGTGCTCCCCCATCCATGCAAGAGGGTTGTATCTCTGTGATGCTGAAGCCAGGATTGGATACCTCAGACCACTTACCATGATCAACACTGACACTAAGGTCCTTTGCAAAGTTCTTAAGGCGACTCAAGCATGTCTTACATGAAGTGGAGGAGGAATTGGTGGTGGTCTCCATTGATATTGCTTTATCATTTGATGCCGTCAATTGGCACTACCTCAGATCTAATAAGAGGTTTTGTCTATGTCCTGCCTTCCAGTACTGTGGGGGGAATCTGAGTTGTTTCGCTCTTTTTGGAATTATTCATAATCTTTAAGTATAGATATATATATATTAGCTTTTAAAAAACCTTGGAAATTCACTGAAAAAACCATAGGTTATAGACTATATATAGTTAGGCATTAGCCTTTAAAAAACCTTGGAAATTCATTGAAAAAACCATCGGTTTTAGCCCTTATATAGTTAGGAATTAACATATAAAAAACCATTGAAATTCCTCCTATATAGTTAGCTGGACATTTTATTGATATAAAACCAATGAAATTCCACATATAGTTAGTTGCACTAACTATATATTTCGCGCATCCGCAATCCAATGCTGATGATGTCACATATTACATCATTCATGACATGGTCAGTGACATCACTGATGACATGGCTGACAGTGAGCAAGGGCGTTCACGCCCGAAACACGTCTGTTTGGCATCTTGTTGCACCTCTGCACTTTATCATGAAATAAAGAAAGAAGAATATCGATGTAAGACTGGCTGTGGATTCATTCATCTGTGTCTGCGTACTGGACTTTGTGCGAAGGCGCTGCACGAGTTTTCTGGTTGGAGTGTATATATATATATATACACACAACATATGAGGTACACAACCACTCCCTGTAAAGATAAAATCAGAAAGTTTCAAAGAAGAATCAAACTAGGTATCTTTGATTACATTCAGTACTAGGTATGTCCAGGAACTCTCCCAAGTATAGAGTCCTTGAGATTACAATCCTGAATAATGTTCAAAATGTTGCACAGTTTGTATACAGTTCTCTTGTTTCAACAGAACCACTGTTCCCTGTTTGTTCCTGTATATTTCTCACTATATGTAAATGCCTGAATAAAGCACTCTTTGTTTCATTATTATAGTCATAACAAAATTAGCGAGTCATTAGTTGCGCATTTATGTCTTTAAATCCTCAATGCTCCTTGTAACTGTAAATGTCCTTGCACCTTTCAATCTTGAAGATGAAATGAAAATGATCAAACTGGTATGTTCCTAGAATATCTAAACATATAAGGTTTATAAATAATTACATACGTAATGTTATCATTTGCATGATTCTGAAATCATTCTGGTTATCGTCTTTTAAACACCCTTAATTAGTTCCTGTATATGCAACATGTGTGACTCTCACATGCGTTTTTCCAAAATGCCCAAACATGATGCTCTTAAAAATCATGTCTCTGAACATAGGAGCCGTCATCTCCTACCTGCAAAACGATACCTCTGGGATGGACTTGTCTTCAAATAGGCCAGAGGACCAGAACGGGGAATTTACCTGTGGAGCTGAATCGGGCTCAAAGAAGAAACTCTATCCACTCATCGTCACTGGAATAATCAACAGGGAGCAGCTGGGTGTGGCTACTTAAATAGCTGTTACGTGACGTATGGTGACCTGTGCACTCCACAACATGGCACAACGCAAACTGGCTATGGATGAAAGTAAAGAAATTAGAAAATAAAGAAACGAAAAAAGAAAATAAAGAAACAAAACAGAAACAAAACAAAATTAATAAAGCAAAATGAAAGATAAAAAAGTGACATTATTGTTCCTTTGTTGTTTGGTCTCCTTCCATTCTGTGACAGAGGCATTGAGGAGTCTTAGCCCTGTTTCTGAATTGCAGAATGTACATAGTGCATAGACTACCCATGTAATCATGAACAACATGCAATCCTACCAGTGGGAGGGCATTACAGGACATGGAGAAGGTACAACAGGGGAAGGGGTATTGCAGCAAACTTGAAGGAGAACAAAGGATCATGACAGTCCGTCCCATCAAAAGCAGAGACACGTGCCTAAGCAGGTGCGAGTGGATGGCTCTTGTGAAATTGAGAGATAAATCGAGGAGCATGAAGCGTCTCTAGGCTCCAATGAACCTTCCTTAGGTCCGTGACCTTTCCATCAGACTAAATACCACACTGTCCCATTCCTACATTTACTGTCCTTTATTTGCTGTACCTGATTCTCCAGATGATCTCCACAACCACGGGGAGGTTTTGGTTATATCACATTTATTGCTGGTTTCCGCAGTGAACTATGAAACACTGGATGAATTTTCATTGTCCGTGGGAGTTCTAATTGAAAGGATACTGGATTGATGCATTTGAGTATCTCAAAAGGTCCTATGGATCGTGGATGGAAGGGGTATTCTAATTTGAAGGGAACCTTTCTTTGTGGACAGCCATACTTTAGCTCCTGGACAGTGTGTGAGACCTGGTTGTCTCTTCCTGTTTGAAAATGTCTTGTATGTTACCTTTGCTTTGGTTACATTCCGTTGAAGTAATAGCATTAATTTCTTCATTGTTTGCAATTTGGAAGTTAAATGTAGAACCTGTGTGTCAATTTGATTCATTAAGGGTAAGACTTGTAGATTCCAACCATGGCTGAAAATAAAATAGTGATATTGTGGTGGAGGTATGCATTACGTTGTTATAGGCAAACTCAGCTTCCCACAACAAATCCACCCAAGAAGCCTATGTTTGAGCCAAATTACAATGAAGGTGTTGTTTCAATACTTGATTAACAGTCTCTGTTTGTCCATCTGATTCTGGGAGGAAACTTGAAGAGAGATTGCATTTTATTTGCAGGGCTGTACAACACTCTTGCCACAATTTGGATGTAAATTGCAAGCCTCGATCGGTTGTGATGGATCTCTGTATAATCCTTCATCGTGATAATGTGATACAGAAGCATGTCAAGCAAAGCAGCTGCCGTTGGTAATCCATCACAGGCTACAAAGTGTGCCAATTTGGACAATTTGTCCACAATTACTAGAATAACATTTTTCCTTTGTCTTTTGGTAAATTAGTAATGAAATCTAATGAAATGTCTTCCCAAACATGTGATGGTGTTGGTAAAGAGAGTAAATAACCTCTTTTAGGTGAATGATCAGATTTAGCTCTGATTTAGGTAACACAGTTTTGTACATAAGCGATTACGTCTTTTTTCCAGCTGGGCTACCAAACATTGTGACTTACTAACTCTAAGGTTTTTGTACACCCTGGATGCCCTGCTAGGGGCTGAGTGTGACACTAGAGAAGTATTTGTTTTTCTAATCGTCTTTCTGGGATATAAAGTAAGCGTTGTTTAAATGGAAGTCTATCAATCATGGATCTTTTTTATTGTGTTGTTGCCAAAAAAGTATCTTGTGTATGGGCATAATATTCCTAGTTTCAGTCAAAAATTGTCCATACATAGTTTTTGCAATAATGTGGTCACAAGGTATCATGGGTCTTAACTCCTGTTGATGGATCAAATTTGATGTTTCTTCATTACGGGAAAGAGAATCTGCTATCTTATTTGCACTACCAAGTCTAAGGGTATATGAAAATCAAATTCTGCAAATAAAAGTGTCCATCATAAATGCTGAGGAGTTTGGACTTAAGCCCATGGTAAAAATTGCAAATTACGATGATCTGTACACACTGTAATGGGGGGATTAGCACCCATCAGATAATGTCACCATTCTTTTAATGCTAGTCTTATGTCCAATCGTACTTTTTCCAATATGATACAACTTCTTTCTGCTGGTAAGTATTCTTTTGATAAAAATGCAATTGGATAAAGATGATTAGTTACTTTCTCTCTTTGTGACAGTATTGCTCCTATAGCAATGTCTGAAGAATCGACTTCAACAATAAAAGGTTTGGAAAGGTCCAGATGTTTGAAACTGGGGCAGTCATGAAAGCCTTCTTCAGGTCCACAAAAGCATTCTCCGCATCAAAAATCCACTGAAATTGTTGTCCATTCTGCACAATCGTGTTAATGGAGTGGCTCTGGCTGAAAATCTATGGATAAAGACATGGTAAAAATTGGCGAATCCTAAGAATGACCGAATGCCTTTTACAGATTTTGGTTCTGGCCAATTTTAAATCACTTGTACTTTACAATCTGCCACGGTAATACCTTGAGGTGAAATGATGAAACCCAAAAATTTTACTCTATTACTCACATTTGGGTAATTTCCAGTAAAGACCATGTTTTCGTAATGTGGTTAAGATGTTTGCATGGAGCTCATGGTCAGTTTGTGAGTTGGATTAGGTAAATATATTGTCTTTTTAGACGATTACAAACCTGTCAAAGTATTCTTGCAACACGTCATTTATAAATTATTGAAACATCGCTGGGGTGTTGTATAACCCAAACGGCATTACGCAGTATTCACATAGACAATACAGAGTCCGGAAGGCAGTCTTCCACTCATCTCCTGAACTGACACGTACCAGGTGGTATGCCCTTCTTAAATCTAGCTTGGTATACACTTTGGCAGTTCAAACTTGAGCAAGAAGTACTGGGATAAGAGGGAGAGGATACCTGTTTTTTACTGTGATGTTATTCATTGCACTGTAATTGATACATAGCCGCAGTTTGCCATTACTCTTTGTCATGAAGAAGAAGGCTGAGTCTGCTGGAGATTTGGAAGGCCTAATGAATCAATTTTTAAGGAATTTGTCTGAATAAGCATATAGATGTTGATTTTCTATTTCCTTAAGGGCATAAATTCTACTACATGGTATTTTAGCCCCAGGCATCAACTCAATTTTGCAATCATAGTCACGATGTGGTGGTAATGTTTCTGTACTCTTTTCGCAGAAGACATCGCAAAAAGATTCATATTGCGGGTGTAATTCGATATCTTGTTCCACTACCATAGCTATGCAATGACTCCAGTCATAGTCTTCATTTCAGTACCTACTACAGGCTTTTGAGAATTTAACCGAGAAAGACTTTCCAGATGAAACCAGTCAGAGTCAAAAGAAATGCTCCTTTTGGCCCAATCAATAGTGGGGTTGTGTTCGGTAAGCCATGGCATTGACAGAATTACTCCAAATTGAGGTGTGTCAATTAGATAAAAGCGTTGATTCTCAGTATGTTTATTTTCAGTTGAGTAGCAGACCATGGTTATGTTACTCGTGACATGGGTAATATGACCCAACGTGAATACGGTACCATCAACAGCATGTACTGATTCTGGTTTGTCTTTCTTAACAATAGGGATGTGCAGATTGGAACAGAAAGCTGCATTAATAAAATTCCCAATGGTTCTGAAATCCACCATCACTAGTACTTCTTTATCCATAACACCTTGTGTCAAGAATTGTGCCTTTAAGGTTAAATGCGGAGCCGAGACTTGAAGAGTGTTGGCTATGAGTTGATCAGAGGAATTGTGAGATATGCTCGAGGAATTCCCCTGTTTGTTCCTCAAACTTTTTAGTTTCCTGTCGTTGAGAAGGTATGTCAATAGGTTTATGTCCTTTGGGTTGAACTGGGCACCCTTTGATGAAGTGGTCTTTCTTTCCACAATATGGACACACACCTAGCTTACATCGTTAATCCTTTTCTTCTTGGGTGAGTTGTTTTCTTAACCCGCCAATTTCCATAGGTTTACTATGACCAGTATTCGATTGCGTGAATCTGTCCTTAGGACATACTGATTGTTTAAAGTCTAGTCTCTTTTTGCCACCTTTTCTATCAGACACACGATGATCTAACCGCAGAGTCAAAGCTATCAATTTGGCACACTCATAGGGTTGAGGATCTTTTCTACTCGCCCAATTTGTTTCTGAAATTAACCAATAGAATTGTGTCAGATAATGAATCAGATCTTTATTTCCCTCTCTGAGCTCTAGAAGTTCTCGATCAGCTGATCCAGTAATTGTACATCTATCGAAAACAATCTCAAACTCTAGTTTCAAGGCTGGCCAGTTATAGAGCAAAAGATCATCCAGATTAACCAAAGGCACTCTCCACATGGCGGAAACCCACTAAAATATGAAATGAGGATGGCTAGACGGGATGACACATCTAGAAACAATGCTTGTTTTACCATGAGATGTAGTTGTATATTATTTATAAAGGTTTGGAATTTGGTTGGGTTTCCTGCAAAGCTTTCTGGAGATGCTAGAGGTACTATTGAAGGAACAGTTACTGAAACGGTAGGTCCAGTGGGCAACCCCCCAGTTGAAGAGGGCGTCGTAGAACTAACTGGGAGTTGCGTTTGTATTTGAGGTACTGTACTAGCCAGGGTTCCTGTCTCTAATAGTGCTGCAGTTAGGTCTTTCTGCATATTTCCAAGCATTTTACATACGTCCTCTAGCGTGGTCATCTTGGCGATATTGCTCAGGAAGAACAATTTCGTGGGCGGATTATTCTATCAGTAATGTTCAGTTCCTCAAGAGCTGTTCCCTCAAAAAGCCCACCTTCCGGCATCTTTGACTCTGAGTAAAATACACTAAGGATCAAAGTGGCCAGACGTGGGTATGTAATTAGGGATGGTACTGCTGGGAGTGAGATCTGGAATGAAAACAAACCAACAGTTGAGCTCTAATTCTCTGTTTCAGTTTCTTATTATAGCTATAGATATGTATATACAACATATGAGGTAAACAACCACTACCTGTAAAGAAAAAATCAGAGAGTTTCGAAGAAGAATCATACTAGGTATCTCTGATTACATCCTGTACTAGGTATGTCCAAGAACTGTCCCAAGTAGAGTCCTTGAGAATACTCTCCTGAATAATGTTCAAAAAGTCACAGGCTGTGTATAGAGTACTCTTATTTCAACAGATCCACTGTTCTCAACTTGTTCCAGTATATTTCTCACGATATGTATATGTCCAATCTTCTTTGTTTCATTATTATAGTCCTAACGAAATTGAGAGTCATTAGTTGCACATTTATGCCTTTGAATCATCAAGGCTCCTTTTCTCTGTAGCTGTCCGTGCGCCTTTCAATATTGAAAATGATCAAACTGGTATGTTCTTAGAATATACAAACATGTAAATAATCACATATGTAATGTTATCATTTGTATCATTCTGAAATAATTCTGGTTATCATCTTTTAAACACGTATAATTAGTTGCTGTATACATGACACCTTTGACTCTCACGTGCACATTTCCAAAATGCCCAAACACGCTGCTCTCAAAAATCAAGTCTCTCAATATAGGAGCCGTTGTCTCCTAACTGCAAAATGATGCCTCTGCAATGGACTTTTCTTCAAATAGGCCAGAGGACCGGAACTAGGAATTTACCTGTGGAGCTGAATCGGGCTCAAAGAATTAACTCCATCTGCTCGTAGTCGCTGGATTAATCCGTAGGGAGCGGCTGGGTGTGGCTGATTAAATAGCGGTTACGTAACGTATGATGGCCTATGTGCTCCACAACGCGAACTGGCTGTGGAAGAAAGTAACAAAATAAGAAAATAAAGAAACAATACAGAAAAAAACAAAATGAAAAAAAAAACAAAATGAAAGAAAACGAAGTGACATTATTGTTCCTTTGTTGTTTGGTCTCCTTCCATTCTGTGACAGAGGCATTGAGGAGTCTTAGCCCTGTCTGTGAAGTGCAGAATGTACATAGTGTGTAGTACCCACTCTATCATGAATGGGGCAAGGGAGAAGGTACAACAGGGGAAGGGGTCATGCAGCATACTTGGAGGAGAACAAAGGATCATGACACCATGTATATAGTTAATTCAAAAGTGCTGAGCCATTCCTAGAGGGAAAGGGGGGCGAGGTAGATATGAGTCAAGATATGCAGAGGATGTTGTTAGGGTAAAGAAGAATTACCCTTGGGCATCCATTTTGTTGGATTTAGTGCCCTCACACATCTTTGCAGGTGTCAGGCTTCATCCTCGTTGGGTCGGTGGTGCAATACCCAATGGGCAACACCTCAAAGAGGGGCTCTTTAGCGGAGATCTTTTTCCAACTGCTGTGTAGATGAAGTGCGGGTGTGGGACCTGGAAAGATTGTAGACATGTCTGAGTGATTAAAATAAAGCTAGGGGTACCAAGGAATGATTTATTCTGGCGGTCCACTGCTTTAATTAAAATAGATTCTAGAGGGTAAAACTGGAATATTATGCTTACAGAAACCTTCCAGAGTATGCTATTGTCCGGTCAACATGTTTCTCGCTATTGTCAATTAACAGGCGATTCTTCAGGACCAGCATAACTATTTAGCAGGTATCTATGGAGTTCACTGTCTACAGATAATGATTGTCCCTAATGTATTATGTGTATACATTAGTGTGATTTAAAACCCTATACAACTGGAAGAAAAGGGGGGGTAACTGTATCCCTATATTACGCTTCTTCCTTTGAAATGCCTGTGTTAAGCTGCAATTACCTGTTAAGGAAAAAGAGGAAGCAAATCACAACAGGTATTTTGAAAACGTATCAAGTGACTACATATCAAGGGTGGGTTCCATGCCAGTGTCGTGTTTCACTAGCATGTAACGGCACACTAGTGGTTGTGTACATGCACTCTCCTACGTGGAACAGTAAGTGAGAGTGCTCCTGTGGATAAAAAGGGTGGTTAAAGGCAATAAAATGTAAAATACCAATGTGGTATAGGATGCAGCATGAATTACATAGTTGATGGAGATTATAACTCACCTAAAAAGGATAATGTTCAGATAACAACAGTATCCAGCAGGTAAAGCTTCAGGTTAGGTCTTCCACCGCAAGGCTATGTACAGGGGGGAACTAGGGTTAAACAGTACGTAATAGTCACTTCTGTATGTTTTTATTCTGGTAGTGGAGGGTTAAGGTGGAATGAACAAAATATAGATTACCCATCAAGGTACATCTATTATAAGGCATTCGGTCGCATACGCCATGTAGTTAATTGGTGGCATAATACTTGTGTAAACAAACACCGGGACCCCAATATTCCATACTCGTGTGATGCATATGGATGGTCGCTGGTAAAAGTGTCACGATTCTAGATAAGGTTGGGCAATTAAGTTGAGGCCACATTCATGAGTCAATTCTACAGGTATCGCTATACATGCTGAAGCAGTATTCCTCGTCAAAAATTGCATTATTGTGTAGCACAAAATAGTAGTTGTTGCATAAACATGGGGTAGACCGTGTTGGTAGATCATCACCCCACTTAATAGCATGGACAGATGTGTACATACTGGGAATAACATAGCCGGAAGCATCTATTTAAAGAAATTGCTGCTGCGGTTATTCAAATTACCCGGACAGATGCCATATTCATCAGATTAGAAAGTACAGTGTCCCTCCGGGATACCGATAATACTGGATATATATTAGTGTCTATTCAACCCAACAGGTGACTGCCTGGTGAGTACAACCGGTGACGCCAGAATCTCCTAGGGTCAAGGGGGTGGAGTGAAACCGGCAACAGATATGAAAAACTGCACATTTCACAGACTAACAGACTTTTACCCCGGGGACTCTTCAATGGGAGTATATGCAAGCCGGAGTTACCACTGTCAATCTCTAAAGCAGTGACATTTGGAAAGCAATCAACAATCAACAGGCCAAGTTAATTGACAGTTACGGGCGCATTGCATAGACTAACAGAATTTTCCCGGGGACTCTACAAATGGCATATATGCAAGCCGGAGTTACCGCTGTTAAACTCTAAAGCAGTGGCGTTTAGAAAGCAATCATCAGGCCAAGCCAATTAACAGTTACAGGCACTGCCGTGGCACTTACTTGGGAGTTCCTAAGCTGCGTGTCTAGCACCCACCCCTCGCCCCTGGATCGGGGTAAAGGCAGAAGGCACGGATTGAGGTGTTTTTAAGGACTAGATTGAGAATTATACTGCGCCGAACAACGTAAAAGATCACTTGATCGCGGTTTAGGGAGAGTGGCCATCTTCTAGTGTCTAATATCTATTGAAAATAGGTAGAATTCAGCTGGATGATTATTTCCAGTGCGGTATTGCTGAATATATTGATATTGTGGTAAATATCGGAATAATTATCGGATCTCAAAATTATCATGATATGGAATAAGTAATAACAATTACCGACCAACATATTCTATCACGAATAATAACGAATGTGGCCCAACATGTTTAGAATATTAATAAACTGGGCATTCACATTCTGCACATTATGCAACAACTACTATTTTGTACTACACAATAATGCAATTTTTTACGAGGAATACGTACTTCAGCATGTATATCGATACCTGTAGAATTGACTCATGAATGTAGCCCCAACTTAATTGCCCAACCTTATCTAGAATCGTGACACTTTTACCAGCGACCATCCATATGCATCACACGAGTATGGAATATTGGGGTCCCGGTGTTTGTTTACACAAGTATTATGCCACCAATTAACTACATGGCGTATGCGACCGAATGCCTTAAAATAGATGTACCTTGATGGGTTTAACCCTAGTTCCCCCCTGTACATAGCCTTGCGGTGGAAGACCTAACCAGAAGCTTTATCCACATTATACTTTTTAGGTGAGTTATAATCTCCATCACCTGTGGAACTCATGCTGCATCCTATACCACATTGGTATTTTAACGTTTTATTTCCTTTAACCACCCATTTTTCTACAGGAGCACCCTCACTTACTGTTCCACGTAGGAGAGTGCATGTACACAACCACTAGTGTGCCGTTACACACTGGTGAAACACGACACTGGCATGCAACCCACCCTTGATATGTAGTCACTTGATGCGTTTTCGAAATACCTGTTGTGATTTGCTTCCTCTTTTTCTTTAACAGGTAATTGCAGCTTAACACAGGCATTTCAAAGGCAGAAGGGTAATATAGGGATACAGTTACCCCCCTTTTTCTACCAGTTGTATATGGTTTTAAATCACACTAATGTATACACATAATACATTAGGGACAATCATTATCTGTAGACAGTGATCTCCTTAGATACCTGCTAAATAGTTATTTTGGTCCTGAAGAAAGGCCTGTTAATTGACAATAGCGAGAAACATGTTGACCGGACAATAGCACACTCTGGAAGGTTTCTGGAAGCATAATATTCCAGTTTTACCCTCTAGAATCTATTTTAATTAAAGCAGTGGACCGCTAGAATAAATCATTCCTTGGTACCTCTAGCTTTATTTGAATCACTCAGACACGTCTAAAATCTTTCCAGGCCCCACACCCGCACTTCATCTAAACCGGAGGTTGGAAAAATATCTCCGCTAAAGAGCCCCTCTTTGAGGTGTTGCCCGTTGGGTATTGCACCGCCGCCCCAACGAGGAGCAGGCCCAAATGATGAAGCATGACAACTGCAAAGGTGTGTGAGGGCACTAAATCCAACAAAATGGATGCCCAAGGGAAATTCTTCTTTACCCTAACAACATCCTCTGCATATCTTGACTCATATCTAACCCCCCCCCCCTTTCTCTCTAGGAACGGCTCAGCACTTTTGAATTAACTTGACCTTGTGGGCATTAGCTGTAGCTGGACCTTCTACTTACCTTTTAAGTAGTAAGAGCCAGTTTCTCCTCTTTTTGTACCTATACCATGTATAAAGGAGCAGCAGTGTGATGCTTTCAAGTACTATTTTCTGAATTCTCCTGTAGACTGGTATCCTCAGACGGGGAACAGCCATTACACCGCGGCAGTTACCCTGCATGCCATTACATCACATGGGTTACCCCACCTGCGTTGTAAAAACACATAGTCTTTACTACGCATTGGTTTTACAATGCATTTGCTTTTACCATGGATGCCTTTACAAGGAAATTTGTTGTAAAGGTATGTATGGTAAAAGTGCATACGTTGTAAAAAAAATATAAGCAATCCATATTGCTGTGAGGAAACAGATGCTTTTCCGTATCCTAACAACAGCGTGCACCGCAGCTATGACCCGACATGCACTCCCCTTCAGACCGCAGGAACCAGGAACCAGGAACCAGGAGGAGAGAGAGGAACCACAAGGAGAGAGAGGTAAAGGGGATTGTGTCTGGGGTGGGGTTACTATTTTAGGATAAAAGGGGGTTGGGGGTCATGCAGGGTAGTGGTTAAGAGTTTAGTATGGGGTTGAGGTGTCGTGCAGGCTAGTGTTTTAGGGTATGGAGAGGACTGGGGGTCGGGGAGGGTGTGCAGGGGTAGTGTTTTAGGGTTTAGGGTGGGGTCCGCTCATGCAGGGTAGTGTTTTATGGTAGGTAGAGGACTGGGGTCGGGGAGGGTCTTGCAGGGGTAGTGTTTTAGGGGTTAGGGTAGCGGTGGGGATTGTGCAGGGTAGTGTTTAAGGGTAGGAAGAGGATTGGGGTCAAGGTAGGGTCGTGCAGGGGTAGTGCTTTAGGGTTTAGGATAGGGTTGGGGGTTTGAGCAGGGTAGTCATTTAGGATAGGGAGAGGATTGGAAGTCAGTGGAGGGTCATTCATGTAGGGGTAGTGTTTTAGGGTTTAGGGTAATGGTGGGGGGGGGTCATACAGGGTATTGTTTTAGGGTAGGGAGAGGACTGGGGTTAAGGGAGGGTCATGCAGAGGTACTGTTTTTGGGATTAGGGTAGGGTCTGGGGGTTGTGCAGGGTAGTGCTTTAGGGTTGGTAGAGGATGGCAGAGGGGAGGGTCATGCCGGGGTAATGTTTTAGGGTTTAGGGTAAGGTCAGGGGAGTCGTGCAGGGTCGTCTTTTAGGGTAGGGAGTGGATGGGAGTCGGGGAACAGTTGTGCAGGTGTAGTGTTTTAGGGTATAGGGTAGGGTTGGGGGGATCATGCAGGGTAGTGTTTTAGGGTAGGGAGAGGACTGAGGTTGAGGGAGGGTCATGCAGGCTTAGTTTTTTAAAGTGGGCTCGGGGTTGTGCAGGGTAGTGTTTTAGGGTAGGGAGAGGACTGGGGTTGAGGGAGGGTCATACAGGGGTAGAGTTTTAGGGTTTAGGGTAGGGTCAGGTGGGTCATGCAAGGTAGTGTTTTAGGGTAGGGAGATGATTGGGGTCAGGGGAGTGTTGTGTAAGGTAGGGTCAGGGGGTGTAACTTACCTTAGACACCTTTACCAAGTGTATGCCTTTAGCACGCATGCGTTTGTGTTGTAATGGCATACATTGTAAAATCATATGCATGGTAAAAGAACTCATTGTGATGGTAGGTTGTTGTAGGCTACTAGCATAGTAATGCCGCCTGCTGTGCAATGACATGCAATATATTAGTATGCAGAGTACCGTCATAGATTCCCTCAGGCACTTAAAGTTGGTTGGGACACACTTAAAGGGGTATTTCTCTATCAGCCCTTTCCTAGTTCCCATAAGTGCGACCATTTTGCTATTATTCACGTTTGTATTGTTCCTTAAAACTAGTTATGATAGACATCAATCAGTACAAATAGAGCAAGATGGGAGGAATACAACAAGGATAATGTTGTGTTCATATGGCGAGGATTTTGTGGGCCAGTTGGAGACTGGCATATTGCCATCTATTTATAACAAACAGTTTCACCCAAAAATCTGATGTACTGTATAAACACTGCACCTTCACCACAAAGTCAGTTTTAAGCTTGCAAGTTGGAAGCACCATTTGATACAGTTGAATGGCTTGTCAACATCCAGCAAGAGAATGTTTTCATCTGCATCACATTTCACTCCCCATAGATGTATTAAAGTCCTCATATTGTCCCCTAAGGAATAGCCAGGTACAAAGCCAACCTGGGAATAATGGACACACTGGATAAGGCAGAGGCGTAGCTTAGTCAGTGAGATTCTCGAACTAAAAAAGCAGTGGGACAGAGGGTGAATGTGTAAAGAGACCAAGGTTCAGTATGGACCCATGAGGAGCAGGGTGAGTATTGATTTGTGTTAGGTGGGTCTCTTGCTCTGATTTATAGTTTGGTGGACATTTACTCTGTTTCAACTGTGACAGAATACTCTGTCCTCCCACCCACTTTTAATTAGCGTGAACAGCAAGTTTACAGCTATGGAGTGAAATGTACTCTATCAGTGTAAAACATTCTTCAAAGGCCTGACGGAATAGTTACCACCGGAAGTCAGTTATTCGACTGTCTTCCCTATTTAGAGAGGATGATCAAATTACTTCATTCTCTTACTGTCCATTAAGCGACATTAAAACATGAGAAACTAATGAGAGATGGGGCTTTTTTTTATTTTTGAAAAACAAACTCTGCGTTTGAGAGTTTGTTTTTGAAAAATAAAAAAGTTTGGAAAAGTTTGACGGCCAGCTGCCATGTTTGATGGAGAAGCCTGATGAAAGTTTTTTAGATTGACAAGAACCATCATGACAATTGTTACTGCCAATGTATAGAGATGTTCCCTGGCCTGAATGACATCTCTAAATTTGGTGGGTGGAGTACAGGTAATAAAGCCCTCCGCTAACCTGTTGATCTTTACTCCATCTGCTAAATCCTGAATCAGGCCCTCTGTCTAAAAAAGCCTAGGTTGTGGAAATCATTAGTTTTAGTTTAGTAGGCCACCTGAGAGTTTGTCAATGGTTAGACTATTTGCAAGCATTCATCCCACCATTCTTGTTGGTGTTTGATTGTCAATAGTATGCCTTTAAACCTGAGACTGGCTTAGCTTTTATAAGTCTATTACCGCACATGTTTGTGAATTCTAAAAAGTAGTACTTTGCATCCATTTAAGGAGTACTTTTATAGGTGAATTATGCTACCTTTTTCAGTAAGCCAGACAATAAAGGGCATATTTACAACAAAGGGGTGCTATAGAGCACAGCAAGTACAGTTGCTGTGCTGCACTGCATCAACTTAAGAGAGCAGAACTGCACTGTATATTCAAAGAAATTGTGCAGTTCTACTCTCGACGGGCATAATTCACAAAGGTAAACTTATACCTTTGTGTACGTTAATACTTGCTGCAGAAACGTTACTACTTTTTGGCATTCACAAACTACAAGTGTAATTTTTCTACTTGTGAAATTGCTAGTAGTAGAATTACACAGACTGTTTGAGAACACCAAAAAGTAGTAAAGACACTACAGAACATGTAAACTTACATTAAAGTGAAAGTTTACCTTTCTAAATGAAGTCCACAGAATGAGGCCCAGAGAATCAGGCCCGGGGGGGCCTGATTCCCCTAGGTAAACCCACACTTTATGGTAAGCTTACTACTGTTTTGGTATTCAAAAATAGCAATTGCAATTTTATTGCGAGCAATTTGTTAGTAGTAGAATTACACTCATAGTTTGCTCAATACCAAAATGTCGGAACGCTATTACAGCAAGTATAGTTTAACACAAAAGTGGGGTTTATCTTTGTGAATCAGACCCTCCAAGCCACAAGGTCCTACATGCGATGGCACCATTGTGCAAAGGTGTCTGCATTAGGGTCATGATAGTTCTTTATTCACCAAAACTGTCCTTGGAAGTTTTTAACTCTTTGCATGTCAGCACACATGCGACGAAGAAATGATGAGACCAGGGCAGAACTCACAGAGTTTTGGTCAACACAATTCAGAGCAGATCCCAAAAACCTCTGCAAGATTCCGTCGAACTTCACAAGTGGTCTGCACTTTCAATATGCTTTTTTATGGGCAAGTTGTGTAATCAGTGTTTCGGTGGGAAAACTCAGCACAAACGGCACAACACTGTCCTTATGGGTGCAGCCATTTTGTTTTTTCTTTGTGTCTGCCTATTGTACGTTTTTGTCTTGTTTACTTTTCTGTGACTTTCTGTACTTTTTTTTACTTTCTATTTCCTTTAGTTCTTCCTTCCTGCTTCTATTCCTTTGTTTGATATTTTTCCACCCCAAACCCATGTCTGAGAAGCACCAGGGAGCAAGTGGTGGCACCAGTGCAGCTGCTTCAAACTGCACACCTTGTGATCACTGATGCCACCAAGATATGCAGCTTCTCCCTTCTCTTCTAAGGCATGGGTGGCCGCCATGCTGGCATCAGGTGTCAGAGCTGTGAGGGGGTATGCACTGCAGAAGTGTTGACTGCTCTGGGCAAGACCCTATGGTGCAGCAGCTGATGCACCACTGAGTATACATCATTGACCGTGAACAGGATCTGCTCGACCTGCTGGTTGTCAAGGTTTGGACTGAGTGAATAATTATTTATTGTTTATTTTCTAAAATGCTTATATATTTCTTTCAAATAGAATGTTGCTCACACTCAGAGGTAAGTTAAGTTAACACAATGTTACAAATATTTAAGAGCTTGAGCTAGCCAGGTGCTTAAAAAGTCATGCAGACTTCTATGTCCTGTCACTAAGATAGTGCTAATAAAGTCAGCGAGTTCGCGTTCTCTCTGTCTTTCTTTATGTAATTCATACAGTCTCAATATCCCAGTGATGTGAAAAGGGACATTGAGATTGCCCATCAAAGGGGGTTAAGAAACAAACATCATTTGTTACAATGTATTAGTATTTCTAAATATAATTTAGGTTGAGGAATTTAGGAATAGGGCTTAGGTTTAGGAAATCAGTACCAGGTCAACTCAATAGTACTAGTACTGTAGGCGATCTGATTTAGAAAAGTACAATACTAATGCGTTTGCATATCAACATATTTTTGGAGAGATTAACTGTACCACTAATCTATTTTCTTAATATTCTTTATTCCTCACATTAACATTCAAGGGCAAGAGGGCATCTAAGGTGGGCGAAGGGGGGTTTTCACCAGTACCAGCACCACAGCCAATGGTTCTACGGGCCCCATTAAGTTCTGTGATTAATATTTTTATTTCCCAATCCTTTACCGTGCACCACTAATAGAATACATTTAACTTTGCCTTGTTTCTGTTTTTTATACTGGCTCCTTTTTTTTCAACTCCTCTATCTGTTTGTTAAATTCTTGTTATCCCTGCATTAAAGAATAAGAGAACAGATTGTTGGTACTCTGTGAGCCAGTATTGTTCACCACACACGTCTGTTGGGAAGGATTCTTTCTTTGCTCATGTTCAAACAGTTAAAATTTGAGAATGGTCATGGTGGACTTTCCAATGCGGTGCTATAAGTTATTTATACAGTATACCATCAGTTTACATGACAGTGCAGCATGGCACAGAAGTATGAGACCCCATTGCATTTGCCATCCAAGATGCTAGACCTGACAACCTTACAGTGGTCTTCCCCAAACTTTTTGCCTGCCTGCCTCAATTTTTACAAACTCAATTATTGCTGGTTTTAGGACTGATTGCACTTTACCACTGCTGACCATTGCTAAAACGCTTGTGCTCTCTCCCCTAAACATGATAACATTGGCTTTTCCCCAATTGGCATGTTTAATTAACATATAAGTCCTGGTAGAGTGTACTTCTTCTGCACAGGGCCTGTGAATTAAATGCTATTAGTGGGCCTGCAGGCAGTACTGATTGTGCCACCCACATAAGTAGCCCCTTAACCATTTTGCAGGCCTGCCACTGCAGAGCATGTATGTACAGTTTTACACTGCCATGTTGACCTGCCAAGTAAACCCTCTTGCCAGGCTTAAATCTTCTCTATTCATACATATAAGTCACCCCATTAGCATGCCCTGTATAACCCAGAGGACAGGATGCAGTGTATTTAAAAGGCAGGACATGTACTTTTAAACTTTACATGTCTGGGTAGTGAAAAACTTCCAATTCCATTCTTCACTACGGCAAGGCATATGAGTACTTTGGGATTAACTTGGTTCATATTTTAAGTGTAACTCCCAATTGTGAAGAGTTAGGACCCTATTATGATGTTCACGATCATGTTCACATGCTGCTGCCCTACTCCGGGACCTCCAAAGCCATTAAAGATCACCCACCGGAGAATGCCTTCATGTTTTACTCTGGCGGGTAGTTTTTGGCAGTCTCACTGCAGTGTCTTTGAAAACAGCACCACCATAGGAGAATCAACTGCAGTTCCTGTAGGGCATGGAATGTCAAATACATGCCACGCAGAAACTGGGGGTGAATGCACACAAGAGGGGACAACATGGGCCCCCTGGTATTCACTCTATGGCGCAAAAGCATAAGGGGGAAAAAGTGTGGCAGTAAGGAAACTCATAACATGCCTGGTGGGGCCGCAGCAGCCCCCACCAAGAATATTGCCGCCCAAAGACCACTGCACCACCGCCATGGATCTCTGATCCCTGGCAGTTATGATGGTCCCAGTGGATCTCAACTACTCTGGTCCTCCAACTGCTTTGCCTCTGCGAGCCTGGCGATCTGTGGAACGACTGACTTGTAATAAGCCCCATACACTTTTCAAATTTTGTGCCACTGACTTACAATTTAAAATTCCATCTTTTAGGAAGGTGGATTTTAAATTCCAGTTTAGTGAGTACCACTTTTAGCCATTTGTTGCATTCTGCCTGTCTCTGGAATACATGTCTGGGGTGGGTGACAGCTGGCGTACTGCATTCCCTCTAGAGAGTATCTGTTCTGACCATGTTTTTGGCTCTATTTCTGAGTGATGGTGACTTTAAGCTTGCTACTATCCTGGATCCCTATTCTTAGCTTGTTTTGTTCCTTTTAGGCCTCTTTTCAGACCTAGAAGCATAAACTAGAGAATAGCTGCTTTATATGATGATAGATCCCTTATTCCTGACTCTAATCCATCTATTGCCTATTGGCTTTGACCTAATTATGTGTCCTTTCATCATCCTACCTATAGTAGAGGGTGGATCCTGTCGTCCTGACTTTATATTACATATTGGTATGGTTTGTGTATGTACTATGAGAGAGCTAAGTATTATTTCATCCTTTTCGGGCCTACACGGCCCGGAACTAGAGAGACTCCATTTTGCTTTCTGTCCCTGCAGACTGAGATGCTTGCAGGGTAAAGGTGATGTTTATAGTTAATCCTGTTATGTGCTAGGGGAAAACCAGCAGAGACTGGATCTTATCGAAAAGAATGTGTTTGTCTCTTGGGCCTAGACGTAACATGCAGATGGTCACTGCAGGCTGTGCAGGGAGCCTCAGAGCTGGCACAGGAATTCGGTGGGAGGCAGCTCTCTGTTGGAACTTTCCATGAGGCGAGAGCATTCCATATTAGCGAATTGCAGAAGAGGAGGAGTGTCAGTCAGTCATTCGGTTCTTGGAGAGAGAGAAGTCAGATGGTTTTTTGGAGCTGAAGAGAACAGTCAGTGAGTTGGTGTTTGGAACAGAGAGCAGTCAGTTGGTTGCTGGAGTTGTCAGAAGCAGTTGTGATCAGATGATGTTTGGAGCTGAAGAAAGCAGTCAGAAGCATTTACTTATCAGAAGGAGTTGTGATCAGCTGGAGCAGGCAGTTAACAGCTGGAGTCTGGAGTGATGCCTTTTGGAAGAGACTGAAGTTATATTGTGGATTAGTCTGTGGGAGCAGCTGGAGTGAGTTGGACATTGGAGCTGGGATAATCAGACAGAGTGAAGAAGCTAGTGGAGCGAACGGTTATCAGAGCGGCAGAAACTATATCATTAGACTGAAGTTTGAAGGTGAAGACAGTTTGTGGGGGAGAGGAGTCCAGTGCAGAGTGATCAGCGCAGATGCGTGTCCAAGAGTGCAGGGGAGAATCCGAGATGAGCCAAGGCACAGACGAGAGAGGAACCCAGATGACAGCTAGAACAAGACTTCATACTAATCAGGTGATATCTGTCCTGTTATATTAGTGCCCACTTAAACATTAATCTTGTCTTTTATTTCCTAGGCTAGATTCCCTACTGTATTGCTAATCCTTTTTTACAGTCCCTGTCAGTTACATGTGGATGTGTTCTAGTAATAAAGCTTTCCATTATGATAAAAAGACCCCGCAGATCTGTGTATGTGTCTATTCCCCTTTTACTTTTCAGGCTATGTGTGATATTGTAGTGTTATATTATTGATGCTATTAGTGAATAAAGGAACCTCAGGTCTTAATGAACAGCTGTGCAGATGTTGTTCTTACAATAAAGTTAACCTTTCTTCTAGTCAGATGCTGTTATGTGAACGGATGCGACTCCCATCCAGGTAAATGGTAACTGAACAATGAGGGGGAGAGGAGAGCTTGTATTTATTAATAACTTTTGCATACTGTGATTTGGCCATTCTTTTGTACCACATAAAATATAACAATTGCATATGAGACATCCCCAGTAGGTATTAGATGTATGAGAGAAACTTCCCAACAGAGAGAGAGAGAGCTGAAGGTATTCATAGGACAGAGATTGCCACTAGAGAGAGAGTGGCATTAGTGAGAGCACTGAGTGTGGTCAGTGTGTAATGAGATCGCCGCTAGGGAAAGTGGCGTTAATGAGAGCATTGATTGTAGTCAATGTGTATACCCACAGGATTGTGGCTTGTGTATGTATGAAATTATGAAATAGTGAGAGCACTGGGAGGACACAGTGTGTATGTGGCTTGAGTGAGCACTGATTGTGGTCAGTGTGTAATGGTAAGTAATTGGAACTGCCCCCTTCACTATGAGTAGGAGGGTAGCATAGTCTGGGTCTGAGTAGCCGCAAGACTATAAGGTATGAGTGTGGTGTAGAGCATGGACGTCCTAAGTAATCAGTGAGTATTCCTAGTAATCCCTATAGATTTAGTGGTGTTTTTGATGATATGAGCTTGTATTTTGCTAATTCCCCATCTTTAGGTAGGAACACAGATACCTGTTATAAATAGGTCCTAAGGAGGGAGGTGGTTGCCTTTCGGCTGGGTTGGTGGTGTCTTGGTGAGCTGATTCTATCTGGTCTGAAAATCCGGTCGTTACATCTGGCGTCACGAATTGTTTACGAAGCCTGTGTGCGCTGTATTGTTTCTGTCTTGTTGGATTGCACTCGGCACGTACGGTGTTCATTTTGTATATTATTTGTTTATAATTGTATATATCTTTTTGTTTGTTACAATGTTTTTGAGAAAGTCGAAATCTACTTTTAAATTGACCTATGGGCTTGAACAGTTGGAGTGTAAGGAGATTGCAGTACATCATGGCATTTGACTTCTGCAATGTAGAAGAAATTCTTTTCATCTTGGTGTTTGAACTGACAGGCTTGAAGGGTAACAGTACGTGAGGGAGCCAATTACACCTTGGTGTTGATGCAGTTGTACATATGTGTGTGAAAAATGCTTGTAAATTGCCCATTAAATGGCTTGCTGCATTTGCTTATGCTGTGAAATGTGAAATGTATTCAGTGTAATATGACTTGTTGAGCTCCTTGTAAATAACTCCTTGTAAATATGGCTTGTGAATAGCATGTCATTATTATGACTTGCTGAGTTCCTTGTGAATAGCTCCTTGTACATATGGCTTGTGAATAGCATGTCATCAATATGATTTGTTGAGCGCCTTGTGAATCGCGCCTTGTGAATATGGCTTGTGAATAACATGTTATCATTGAGTTCCTTGTGAATAGCGCCTTGTGAATATGGCTTGTGAATAGCGCCTTGTGAATATAGCTTGTGCATAGTGCCTTGTGAATATGGCTTGTACATAGCATGTTATCATTACGTTAGGCAGGAGAGAGCTGGATCTCTTTCAAATGCTTGGAGAAAATATTTTGAAGATGTGTGCACGTGTTATATGAAAACATGGAGAGATGAGTTCTGGAATTTCCCATGTATCTGCAGACATTGGGGAACGATTGTGTTTGAGCTGCCAAAGGGTTAATATCTTAGATTGAGACGGCAGTGTTTATTTCAATATGCTGTTTAACATGCATTGTTACGTGAGCTGACGCTAAAAGTCAGTGACTGTTTAGATTAAGGATGGTTTGATTTGATTTTTTAATTAGTTGCAGGGTTCGCCTATGTACTTTGACAGCTAGCTGACGGAAGGGTAACATCTTGCACGGAAGAAAAAAGCAGTGTTCATTTAACCCCTTCAGTGCTGATGACAAAGCCAGCTCGTCATGGGCTTTACCTGCCCTGTGCTTATGACGAGCTGGATTTGTCACAAACAATGGGATTACAAAGGATCCAGCACCCAGCGGAAAAACCCCTAGCAGCCAAGGTGTTAACATACTGTTTGAAATGCGTCCACGAGTTTGTGTGGGTTTGCCTTTGAACACATGATTTAATGTGTCTGACTCGGAGGTCGGAGTGTTATAAATCAACCAGTCGGACTGTGAGGGGGTGTTTTAAAATGAGCATTAAGAGAGGGTTTTCAGCTGAGCACGGACGGTGCAAAATAAAACAGACCCATCATAGAATGTGCTTTAAAAAGTGGAATGCAACCGTGTGCTTTTAAAAAACTGCTCTGTAGTGTATTTTGCACATGTAGAAAATATAAGTGATTATTTCCCTAAAGCAAGCTGCCCCTTTTGTTTAAAGTTCAAATGCACATGATTCTGTATTTTGCGCTGATATGAAGCAGACCAGCGTGAGAGTAAACCCACTCAGTTAGGAAAAAAGGCTATATGCAAAAAATAAATCTGACCCTTTTAATAATTGGAAAAGAAAAGCTTGCGCACCAAATTGTGAATTCTTGGTTATGTTGTGCACAATTACATGTATAACTTTTTTTTGCCCTTGTTTAAATTGATGGTGTTTCAAATGTTATTTTAAGAAATGTGTCGTGATTTTCTATGTTGCTGCATGTAATGTTATTTTAATGTTTTCCTTTTCAGCAAGTAACAGTACATTATGATATATAGTTTGAATTAGATTCTACAGAATTATTTTGCTTCTTACTTGAGAATGCTAGCATGTGTCTAGGTTACAAAAAATTTCTTTATTAATTCCTGTTTTTAGGATGCTTTTTACCATGTCTAATTTGCTTAAATTAGTTAGAAATAATGGTGCAGTGTTTCGAATTAAAGGCAGGATTTCTTTGAAGCCTGAGAATGGGTATGTTTCAAGTTAGAAGGAATTTGTTTTTTGACCTTGGCTGATATGATAGCTCAGCCAGGCTCTCATGAGCATTTTTGAAGGAGGGGCCCTTTTCGGAGCGAGGAAGACTTGCCCTTGTTTTTTTTTTTTGGCAAATATTCAGAAGCTGTCAGGTCACAGAGTTTTGAAAGAGTGGAGCCCCCCCCCCGTGGGTGACATCACGATGAGGGGAAGGCAGTGTAGAGAAAAAACTTGGCAGGAGCTTCGCTCCTGCAATGAGATCAGAATTTGGCAGTGATTCAATTTTAGATCGCAAGGTAGCCCGGCTCCTGCTTCTTACGGTTGGAGCTGGTTCAAAACTCTGAGCGCGGACATCTTTATTGATAGAGTAGCTAGGCCCAGCCCTTATGGCTGTGTATGACAAAATTAGATTTTAGCCCAAACAACATTAAAGAATATGGTATAGGTCGAATGTTTAAATCATTCCTTGGATTTAGAAGAGTTCTTTTCATGAATTAGGAGGTTTCTTACAGAAATGAAAAGCAATTGGGGTGCTTTTTGAATGGAAAATTTGTTTTTGCAAGATTGATGATGCTTGTTTTTCGTTTCAGATGGCTGATATGTGGGGGCACTGTTTAAGTGTAGTATTTTTCTTATTTTGGAGTGGTGTATTTATTATTTTCGGATGAGTGCCCCCATCCCCAAAACCTCCTGAGCCTGGACCCAGACCGGAAGCTGACGTGGCTGGACCTGATCACTTACGACCAGATTGGAGGGCGTGCTTCCTTGGCAAAGGATACAGATGAAGATGGAGGATCGTGGCCTATACGAATGAACTGTTTTCCTAAGGAGAAACCAACTATGGATCCCTACAGAAGAGAACTTTTTATATTGACTGAACTTTTAAAATTGGTATTGCAATCTGCAGTTGGCTGCCTCAGCAGTCAGGTTAAAACTACATATCCTAAACAATTTTTTTTTTGCCAATAGTTCTATTTCTGGAGAAAAAAAATTATTAATTGACTTTTGGAAGTGATGATCTAAAAGAACCCATTTTTATTTGGTTATAATTATGTTTCCTGCAACAAAAACCTGCCATGTAATTCCTTGGCCTGCATTCTTGATTCTTGCATTTTTCCCATGTTTCTATTTCAGATGGACATTATGCCACTTTTTACAGGCCCCAATCCAAAATTTCTCAGTACTGTTCATGGTTTTGATTTTCCAGTTTAAAAGATGCAGTGCCACATTTATGATTTGGACTTTGGTTCAATTATTCCTTTTAATATAAGCAAATGATATTGTTAGAAAGTCATAGGGTGCAGTATATAATTAGTGAGCTGCTTTAATAATCTGATGCCCTGTGATACATATTTTGATTTTAGTATGCTACGTTATTTCATTATTGATACAGATTGACTTTACACTTGTTTATCTTTCACCTATTTTATAGTTTTCCTGTTTTCTGTAAAACAGTTTTGCCAATGAAGGGAAAGCAATGTTTTAAATGATGGTACACACATGTGTTCCACAGATTGATACAGAGGGATTAGGTGCAAACTGTTTCTTGAGTTAGATGACTTATGACCTTTGCCTATTGCCTTTGGCATGGTCTACTATTACTGAATTTCCTAAGTTTAAGTCTATGATTTATCTATTTTAGCTATAGGGATTTCTGGACAGACTATTTATGTCTGAATTACCTTGTAGAAGAATATATACACCACATTTAGATAACTTTCTTTGATTTATTGCTTGATATGCATAGTGCTACACCAGCTATTTTGTAGAGATGGGGCTATCCTTGTTTTCCTATTATTATTTCCTATTATTACACTATCGGTCTGAGTTGCCGCAAGACTATAAGGTATGAGTGTGGTGTAGAGCATTGACGTCCTTAGTAAACAGTGAGTATTCCTAGTAATCCCTATAGATCTAGTGGTGTTTTTGATGATATGAGCTTGTATATTGCTAATTCCCCATCCTTAGGTAGGAACACAGATACCTGTTGTAAATAGGTCCTAAGGAGGGAGGTGGTTGCATTTAGGCTGGGTTGGTGGTGTCTTGGTGAGCTGATTCTATCTGGTCCGAAAATCCGGTCGTTACAGTAACACACCAAGGAAAGGTAGGTGTGCCTGAGTGGTCTTCTGCTTGCAGATGGGCCATCCCAAGCAGGATGTGACGGTGGAGCTGGCACATTTGAAATGGCTGTGTCCTGTCCCTACACAAATGACTGAGTACCCCCTGTAGTGTGGCTGGGGCTAGGACAGTAAAAGAGAGCACCCCATTTCAAAGGAACCACTGAGCGTTAGAACTTGACTACCAAATAAGTACACTTTTGGACCTGTGACCACTCTGCCAGGAAGAGGAGAATCTGATGGCCTGCTCAAGGATGGCCATTCTGCTTGAACTACTGTTTGTTGTTAAACTCTTAACATGCTATTTTGCCCTGTTGCCGTCTACTCTCTATCTGCCTGGATGAGAAGGACTAGATCTGTCACACTTTAACCCAGTGACTCAAAGAGCTTGCTAGCTTGTCCCCTGTTGCCTAATTACAGGTACATAAAAGACTTAGGCCTAGATGTATCAAGGCTTTTGCGACTCGCAAACGGCCTTTTAGCATGATTTGCTATGTATCAAAAAATCGCAATTTAAGGAATTGCACAAAATTGCGATTCCTTATTTTGCCATACCATTTAAGGAATCGCAATTTTTGCGATTCCTTAAATGATATGTATGTAATTTTTTGAAATTGCGAATTTGTGTTAAGAAATCGCAAATTACCACCAACTTGTATTTGGTGGTAATTTGCGATTTCTTTTAAAAATGCCCTATTTGGCATTTGTGAGGGTGGCATGTGACACACATACATGCCCATAGGGCATGTATGTGTGCCACATGCACATACATGTAAATTTCAGGGGTGCAGCAGGGTGTCTTTGAGACACCCCTGCACCCTTGAAATAATTCTCAAATTGCGATTAGCAAATTGCGAATTCGCAATTTGAGAATTATTGCACTATCATTCCTATGGGCCTGCTGGCTCATAGGAATGCATTGGACACTATTCTTTATTTGCGAATTCGCAAAATGCGAATTCGCAAATAAATAATATTAAGGAATCGCTAAAAAATAGCGATTGTGTACATACATTCCATTTTGCAAATTCTAAATAGCGATTCGCAAAAAATCGCTATTTAGAATTCGCAAATCGGAATCTTGATACATCTGCCCCTTAGAGCCCTCCTTTTCCAGCTCTTGGAATCATCTGCTTGTGTGTCTGTCTTGCCAATTGGTGCCACCACAGTCCTGGACTCGTGGAAGTGGCCCTAGGGGTTGTGTCCAGTGGAACTGAGGCATCCTCCACTGCAAGAGCAGAATTGGTGCATCACCACTATTGCGTAAATCGGACCAGCAAATCTAACTCGGGAACCACTGCATCGCACACATTGAACCACCGCTTCAGAACCGACGCACTGGCGCCACAGCATGGAGAAGATTTATACATCACTTTTACAGCATGAAGAAACCCTGTGCATCACGTTCAGAATCATCCCACTTCAGAATGATGCTCTACTCATGAACCGAACGCATTGCCCCAGATACATGGAGAAATTAGATGCAACACCTCACCTGTGTGGGAATCACTGATGCATCATGAAGTTGTGACCAGGATCAAGGTACTTTTGCTCCGGAGCCTGTGTGGGTCCTGAATCTGGCCAGTGCTCCACCATGATCAGCCTGAACTCTTGACTTTGTCCTGGTCCAGCATGACCAATTGTCTGTTTAGGTGCTACTTGCGACTAAGCGCTATGTTTTCCATTTGAGGACAGATGTACAAGCCTTTTTTGTGGCCGCAAACGGGAGATCAGCTGTTTGTGACCGTAAAAAAGGTTCCAGGCATGTACAAATGCTATTTTGCAAATCGCTGACTCGCAAAATAGCATTTGTGACCCTCTCTACTAGGAAGGGGCATCCCTTCCTAATAGCGAGTCACCATGACATGTACTGTAGTTTTACAACCTCATTTACGGTTACAAAACACTCAAAGTTTACCACATACTTCAAGTAGGTGGTAAACCAATTGCAAACAGGATGGGGTCCCCCGGGGACACCCTCCCCTTTGTGAGTGTGTGCATGAATGTTTTGTAAGAGCAGCCAGTGGTCCCCGGGACCAATACCTGCCCTTAAAAAATAAAACTGAAACGTTTTGTTTTTAAAATGAATCCCATTTTCATTGCAGTCCCAGACATGGTCGTCTGCTGACAACAGCAGGCCACCATCCCTGAGAGTGCTAGCCATTCCTAATGGGGTCACAAATTACTCTTGCCTCATGAATATTGATGAGGCATGCAATTTGTGTCCACATTGGGAATTGCAAACAGTGTCCGAGACACTGTTGTACATTGCAAGTTGCAAGTCGCAAATTGCAAGTCGCAAATCGATGCAGTCACAAAATGCAATCGTCGTACATCTGGTCCTTAATCTTTAAAAATTCATATTTCGCCTTCCACACATTGGATTTTGTCATGTTTGTCTTCTTTTATTTATATAATCAACATCTATTCTTCTAACCTGGTGTGGAGCCTTTTTGTGGAGTTTTCACCACATGTTGTATGAAGTGTTGCACAAATACTTTAAACAGTGCTTTTTATGTTAGGCCTGACTGCTCTCTGCCTAAGTACCAGGATGTGAGCAAAGAGTAATTTCGGTTGTGTTGTGACCTACTCTGATTAGGATTGTGATTCCTGCTTGGACAGCGTGCATACCCTTGCCAACCAGAAACCCAATTTCTAACATTGGTGATCAACAGTGATATAGGACTTCTGTTTCTGCAGTGTCATACAATGCATACTACCCATCCACATCCAAGACCATTTCTATTTTTTCTAATTTTCCCTGCTTTGCATTTTTTGATTAAACCTCTACATCATGTCTCTGGCTGGTTCTACAAATGGAACCATGGAGTTTGAGCTGACCAATATGGAATATTTATACAGTGGCCCATTTGAAAAGCTTCTGCAAGGAGATGGAGGTACCTGCTTAAGGAGCAACCATGAAGGTGGAATTTCAAAAGGCGGCGAGGGTCCGGGCTTAGGCCTGTGTTCAAGAGATGATGGATTGGAGGAGCCTGAGAATGGCTCTTCTGAGGTACCACCTGCAGCAGTTGCAGGGGACACCCCTGGATTTGATCTCCCTGTAAGACCAGGAAGCAGTGGCTCTACCCATGGATTTTCCCCAGAGGAACTAAGGGAGAGGAGGGAGAAGAGAAAATTCAACCTGCAGATGGGAAGATTGAAAGTGGAAGCTGAGGAGAGGAGGGCTAAGGCTGAAAGAGCCTTAGCAGGGAAGAAACTACTTCTAGCTAATGAATTGAGTCTAAATGTTTTGGATATCAAGTCTAGCCAGGCAGAATTCAGCAGTAATGGTGACAGCTTACATGAAGTACCTGATGGAGACAAATGGTTTTCTATATCCAAGGATTAGGTGCCCAATTATGTGGTGGGGACTACAGTGATAAGTGGTTTTCTGATTATGAGATTGCACTCAAAGTACGAAAGGTTTCTGAGGAACACTGATGGGGGTGGTCTGTGGAAACACATGCCTACACTTGGGAGGGACACACTACTGACATTAGAGGTTGGGGACCAAACCCAATACATTCCGATGAATGCCATTTCGATGGCCAAAGTTGAGCTGACTCCCAAAACGTATCCCTAAAGATTCAGAGACAGCCAGAAGCTCCCCAACCAATCCTGGGTAGATTTTATTGATTACTCCAGTAAGATACTGAATGTACGGATGATTTGCAGCAAATTTAATGATTTTAATGGGTTGTATCATTTGATCATGAGAGAGCACATGCTCAGTGTCTGTTTTACAAAGTTGCACCAGCACCTAGTTGACAGTAAGCTGACTGAGCCCCAGGAAGCTTGCGGAGGAGGGAGACCTCTGAACTGGCATCAGAGTGTCAAAAATGTATCTGGGGGACACCCACAAAGGTACACTGGGTCCCCAACAGAAGGAAAGTAAGGGTAGAAAAACTTAGAAACGAGGCATTTTTAAAAAGCTCCTCAAAATATTTCCCAAGCGTGTAGTAGTCACCAGTCCCAGATCCATAGAAGAAAGGGTTTTTGAACATACAACTGGGAGGTTTGTGCCACAAGGTACTGGGTGCTTGAAATATGGTCAGTCTAAGGATTTCTTTTTTTTTTAATTTATAAAGCGCGACAGCTACCCGTAAGGGTGTCCCGGCGCTAAAAGGCAAGTACAGCAAAAAACAGTCCAGGAGGTTATTGGTCAAAAAGCCAGGTTTTAACGGCTCTGCGGAAGCGGATGTGGCAGTTCTCAGTCCGCATGTCCAAGGGGAGTGAATTCCAGAGTCTGGGTCCCAAAGTTGAAAAGGAGCATCCGCCCATTCTCGAAAGTCTAAACTTCGGTATGCAAAAGAGGTGTTGAGACGAGGAACAGAGAAGGCGGGCAGGGGTATAAGGAATGGTTAAGGCCTGCAGATACAAGGGGGCAACTCCAGTTTTAATCTTGTGCATAAAGCACAATGCCTTGAATTTTACGCGACTATCAAAACGGAACCAGTGAAGCTCCCTCGGGGGTTCAGTGATGTTATCACGATTCCGACAACCAGATAGAAGCCGGGCGGCAGCATTTTGGACCAATTGGAGACGGCGTATGACCGCCTTGGTAGACCCCAGTTAGAGCACGTTGCCATAGTCCAACCTGGAAGTCACCAAGGCACTCACCACGGATCTCTGGGTATTGGAAGGTAATATCCAAAAGATTTTCCTCAGCCACCGTAGGATGATAAAACAGGTGGCTGCAACTTTGATGGCCTGATCTTTCATGGATAAGCCTCTGTCGATAATCACCCCAAGATTACGCACTCGTTGAACCGGAGTAGGTAATGAGCCCATGGCAGATGGCCAGTGCCTCGGGCTCCAGAGGTTGGGTTTATTTCCAAGAACCAGAACCTCTGTCTTTCCGCTATTTAATTTAAGAAAATTACGATTCATCCAACAAGAAATTTTACTGAGACCCAATTGAAGTAGAGAGGGAGAGGATTGGGATAAAGAAAAAACAATTTGGAAATCATCCGCATATGTGAATAAATTCAAACCAAAGTTTTGTGCAATGTGGGCCAAAGGAGTAACCTAAAGATTGAAAAGAAGAGGGATGAGGATAGAACCCTGGGGCACACCGTGGTTGGAACAAATAAGTATTAGAAGTAGAGGTATCAGAAAAGATTTGGAAAGTACGGTCCGTGAGGAAGGATATTAGCCAGTCCAAGGCTTTGCCTCCAATACCAAATGAAGCTAGGTTGTCAAGAAGGATACTGTGCAAGACAGTATCAAATGCTGCACTGAGATCAAGTAGTATCAGTGCAGCCTTTTCACCTCGATCCAGTAGCAGGCGGAGATTTTCTGTGACTCCTAAGAGGGAGGTTTCTGTAGAAAAGCCCACCGGAAACCGGACTGAGAAGAATGTAAAAGATTGTTTGTTGCCACGAATTTTGACAAATGTAAGTGAATATGCCTCTCAAGGATTTTGGAAAATGCGGATAGTAACGAGATGGGACGGAAATTGGAGACATCATTTGGGTCCGCAGTAGGTGACCATTGCGTGTTTCCAACAACAAGGGACAATGGCAGAAGTGCCAGTGTGGGGACACTGTAGCCCTCACACATCAGAGGACATAGTGCCAGAAGATGGAGCACCACCATCAGTCCCTTTGCACACATAACAGCATCGCTCTGTTTGAGATAATGCCATCATTCTTGCATGGTACGCCTCCACTTTTTGCTGAATTGCTGA
Organism: Lissotriton vulgaris; assembly: GCF_964263255.1. NCBI lineage: Eukaryota > Metazoa > Chordata > Amphibia > Caudata > Salamandridae > Lissotriton > Lissotriton vulgaris. The sequence continues at coordinate 61,443 of NW_028253173.1, forward strand.
TGTACTTATAGTGAGTGTGCCCTGGGCTCCTGCCAATCAGGTACCCAGGGCCTGTGTTCCTTACCTAAAACTGTATTGAAGCCTAAACCCAATTGGCATCTCTGGCCACATGTCAGCCCCTGGTAAATGGTACCCAAAGTACCCAAGGCACTGTGAACAGAGAAGGCCCCTAAGAGCTGCAGCACTTATTGTGCCACCCTCAGAGGACATGTGCCCTGTCACACGCACACTGCCTTTGTAGGCTGTGTCTGGGTGCAGAATAAAACAAAGAGTGGATATGGCACACATCTCTGTGTGCCATGCCCAAAAAAACCACTGACCTGGCATACCTCAGTCACCCCTCTAGCTGGGTGCCCTATGCCAGTGGTGTGGGTAAAGGTGCATGCGCCCATGTGTCTTTTTCCTTGGGGATGAAGGCAGTAGCCCACTGGATGGCATCAAACTTCCTGCAATGCAATGTGGCAAAAACGGAAGTGATGCTGTTCGGTGAGGCAAAGCTCCTATGGTCACCAGACTGGTGGCCGCAAGACCTCGGCCCAGTCCCAGAGCCAAAGCAGGTGGTAAAAAATCTCGGTGTTCGACTGGACCAGGAACTCTCTTTAAAACAAAACAGCAATCAAGTAGTGGGTTCATGCTTCCATGTGATCGCCATGCTGAGGAAAGTCTTCCCCTTGCTCCCTGACACAACTAGGAGAACGTTAGTGCAGGCCCTTATACTGAGTCGACTGGACTACTGCAACGGGCTGCTCCTGTCAGTCAACGAGGGAGTTATTGCGAGATTGCAGGTAGTCCAGAATACGGCGGCCCGTCTTGTCCTAAATCAGCCTCCCCGCACACCATCGAAGCCTCTCCTGAACACCCTACATTGGCTGCCTATCAAACAAAGGGTGAAATACAAGATAGGATGCACCATACATAAAAGTCTCCAGAACAAAGGCCCAGAGTATCTAAACAATAGATTCTCTCTCTATAGGCCCGCTCGATCCTTGAGGTCCTGTGATCAAGGTCTTTTACAAGTTCCAAGAGCCAGAAAGACCAGACAAGGTGGAAGAGCTTTGTCCATTGCCGGACCAAGATTGTGGAACAGCCTTCCTCTCTCTTTGAGACTCTGTCAGGAGTATCTCCTATTTAGGAAACAGTTAAAAACCTTTTTATTTCCTAATTAATTACTACCATCTGCGTACCTATTGTTACAAGCTGAAAGGTTTCTCAAAGGCGCGGAGATACTCCTCCGGGAGATGATCCTAGCGCGATACAAACCCGCTAATAATAATAATAATAATACCCCTACAGTACCCAGGTCCATTCCTGGGCACTGTAAGTGCAGTGCTGCCATTGAGATTATATGGTGCTGGGATGTCATCATCACAAACTCCACAGCACCATGATGGCTACACTGAAGCCTATGAAGTTTGGTATCAAACTTCTCAGCACATTAAATCCACACTTTTGCCAGTGTGGATTTTAAGGTAAAGTGCATGACAGAGGGCAACTTAGAGTTGCCCCCTGAAACTAAACCACAACCAGCGTCCTGACTAAGAGCTGCTTAGGCTGCAAACCCAGCAGACAAGTTTCTGGACCCCAGGGTAAAGAGCCATCTGCTCTCGTGGGCCTGCAACAATGCCCATCCTGGGGTGCTAGGCCTCCTCCCCCAGGATGGGCAGGGGAATCTTCAAAGGCACGCAGCCTTTTTGAGCTTCTCCAGGCCACTTGCTGTACTCAGCAACTGGCCCCCACCGGTTCTGACCCCCACTCTGGTAGGAAGACAGGCGGAAAAACCAAAATGAGGAAAGGGTGTGTGTCAGCCTGCCAACCCCACCCCACAGGTGGGGAGGCGAGGTAAATCACAACTCCGGGCTCTCGCCATCTTGTGTATGGGGAGCCCTACCCAATCTGAGCTAGGCTCCTGCCCCCTTCCCACTGGAGAGTGGCAGGATAGGGGGTGTACTCACCCCAGGAAAGGGACCCATTGGTCCCTGTCCTTTCCTTACCTGTAACGCCCTAAATTTAGTATTTAGGGGCACCCTGAACCTTCCTTCCTCAGATCCTGATTCCAAAACTACAAATAAGAACAAGAAGATAGAAGACCTGGTGTGCAGCTGCTAACAAGAGGACGACACCCACTGACTAGGCCCCAGCCCTACCGACCTGTCGACCCTCAAACCCGCTCCTGCTAAATACCGGAATCTCCTGTAGTCAGCAACATCGAAAAACCCAGAGGACCTGACTGTTTTGCTCATCCGAAGACTGGGACTCCCATGAGCAGAGGTTCTGCTCACAGAACAGCCAGGAACGCGAATCCAGCACACTGCCTGAGTGGTTAAAGACCATGAGGATGTCCCCCAGTGACTCGGACCCAGAATCAAGCACCCAAGGACCCTCCTCAACGCTCCTGAAGACGCCTGCCGCCTCACAATCAGGGACCCCCTTCAACCGCGATCATCAGAGTGTAAGATTTCCCGACACCAAAAGGCACCCCTACACCCGGTGCCCCATGGCCCCCTGTGCGAACCTCTTGGGTGTCTACCATCCTACAGCTTCCCAACTTACCTCTCGAAGAGGTGGTCGCATCTGAAGAATCTCTGTCCCCGAGCTTGCAGCCTTTGGTCATCTAGCAGCTTTCCCATTGAAATCCATTGGGCGCCTGACGGCCCAAAAGCACCCAGCCGCCTGAGTGCCACAGGAAGTGCAGCAACTGTCATAATCTACTTACCCAGTTGCCATGTGTAAGTGACCCAGAGCTCAGCTCCCAGAGCTGCGTGGTCTGCCTGCTAGCAGCCACCAAACAAAGGCCCCCTACCTGCCATGGGCTAGCATTGGGCCTACTCAACTCTGCACCTGGCTGTCCATGTGCCGCTGAGGGTGTAACTACTGTGAGTGGTTTAAGGTTTCTCCACTCACCGTCTTGCACCTGAATAGTCAATTATCTTCACACTGATGTGCGTATAAACGGGCTGTGCACCTGTGTCTATACTGATCAAAAGCCTTTTCCCCTTTTTGTTAGTCTATTGTCAGTGAAGGGTAGCCGCCACGCACGAATTTTTTGTCTTCTGTTTTTCCCTTCTCATCTAGAACACTCCTAGATAGGGATACTTATCCATCCAGATTATGGATCGCACCAAAGTGGCAGAAGAGCTCTTTGATAACCTAGCCAAAGGGATGTCCACTCAATCTGCTTCTACCAGTACTAACCCCCCTCGTGTAGAGGGTCTGAAAGATAAATTTTTGAAATTAGAAAGACTTAAGAAATTGGAAAACTCTAAATGGTGGGATGGGGTGACCCTAAAACAATATCTAAGGTTAAAACGTATTCCCAGAGGGTTGAGAGGTCAAATATTCCCCACATATGACGACTTGGATGCAGATCTCATGGTTAAATGGGAGGAATCTCTTACAAACAACTCCATTACCCTTATGGAGATTCTGATTGTTAGTTCAGAACGCAAGGTCACTAAATTGCAGGCGGAAATAGCCGCTGTAGAACAAGAAATTAAGGATCTAAATTTGCCTGAACCAACAATCAAGAATTACACCATTTTGGATGAAATCCTTTTGAAACACCAATCGGATATCAAGAATAGGAAAGCTCGACAACTTAGGAGGGACGAACTGGATTACGCACGTGGAAGAATTTTCACGTTTGACAAAAAATATGACTCCATGATCCCGAATAGTTCCAAATCTAGCGGTAGAAATAAAACTAGCTCAGAACCTGCCTCTCTATCGTCTAGTAACGCCTCTTTAAATTCTGTTAATACTACTGGAGGAGAGTCAGACAATCAAGACAGACAGAATATGCCAGCATTTTTTCAAGAGGTTTTACGCATAAGGAAGGGCAACAGATACGTGCCCCCAAGAAACCAGCCCGAGCAAAAACCAGACGAGGTAGGGGCAGCAAGTTCAGAAGACTATCGAAGAAAGTTGAGATCAGGGGCCAACAAGAACCAATGAGCATTGAGAATCAGGGTGTACAGGTCATTAATCTCTCCAGACTAATTCTTACTCCAGACATGATTTCTCTCTTGAGTAGGGGTTTAAACTTTAACCCTTACACCACTGGAGATATTTGTAAACTAAAGATTGATCTCTTTAAGTTTATTCGAAACCTGAAGCTAAAAAAGCATTTTTTTGGATCAGATAAAAGAGAGAGAGAAATGAGATTAACACCTGCACAAAACACGTCTGATACACTATCAATAAAAGATGTATTTGCAACCCACCTTTTGCTGTCATTAACTGATATGGAGGATTCTCCTCTTGACATGGACCAACTGTTGGAGGAGCTAGACATAGAATCGGACTTCAGCATTGTCAGTGGTTTGAAATCAAAATCCAAATGGATTCCCACACTACCCGGTGGCAATGCAATAGATATGTTTCACAAACGGGTGATAGAGGACTTGGACAACCTGAACAGTTACCGAAAGGACAGGATGTTTAAATATAAGGACAATCTAACCCATGGGGAAAGACATGCACTAACCACATTGATGAAAGACAACACTATAACCATCAGGGAAGCAGACAAAGGGGGAAACGTTGTGATAATGGATCGAGTAGATTATCAGTTTGAAATCTCTCAACAATTACAGGATGAGTCTTGCTACGAACATCTCACACACAACCCCATGGGTCCCTTAACTTTGAAAATTAACTCTTTACTGCTAAAATGGAAACAATCTGGCTTATTGAACGAGGAAGAATTCTTATATCTTAAGGTGTTTAGACCAACTTACTCATGGCTATATACGCTTCCTAAAGTCCATAAAGAACTCCCTTTTCCTCCTGGGAGACCGATTGTTTCTGGCATTGGAGGTCCCACCGAGAGATTAGCGGAATACGTAGATCTTTTCTTGGGTCCAATGGTCAGAAACTTACCCTCCTACATACAGGACAGCAAACATATTCTTAGTACCCTTGCGGACATCCAGTGGCAAGAGGGATCCTTACTTGTCACGTTAGATGTTGTCTCATTGTACACAAGTATTAATCTGGATCTAGGTATTCAGACAGTCAACAAAATTCTACACAACAGACCTGCCACACTTTGGCAACATACTGAAATGTTATCCACAATGATTGAGCTTATACTCAGGAATAATGTATTTATGTTTGACAAAAACTGGTATTGTCAGAAGAGGGGTGTAGCCATGGGCTCAAAAATATCACCCTCGTTTGCCAATTTGTTTATGGGTGCTTTGGAATCCGATCTCATTTGGAGCAAGAAAGGTGCACAATATATCGACTCCATTATTTTTTGGGGTCGATATATTGATGACTGCATCCTGATCTGGTCCGGCTCTGAGGAGCTTTTACAGGATTTTTTGGGATATCTTAATAACAACTCTTGGGACATCCGATTTACTATGAATTGGAGTAAAACCAATATCGAATTTCTGGATATTGAATTTTATGTTACATCAAACTGTCTTCACAGCAGACTGTTTAGGAAATCCACCGCATGCAATGCAGTCTTGCATGCCTCAAGCTCACATCCGCCTCACCAAATAAACGCCATACCGTATGGCGAGTTCTTAAGGGCAAGAAGAAACTGTAGTGAGGATGGAGAGTTCAGGAGATGTCTGACCGGTATGAAGGAAAGATTTCACAACAGAGGTTACACTAACAAGATCATTGAGAAAGCTGAAAAAAGGGTGAAAAAAGTAGAGAGAGCACACCCCCTCGCACAGACACACAAGTCCCTCACCACTGGAAGGGAACAGATTAGAATGGTAACGGATTACAATTCGTTCCATAACGGTTTACGCAGGAGTCTTACCAAACATTGGGGTTTATTAAAGTCAGAAAGAGCTCTCACCGACTGCATTTCTAATAGACCTCAAATAACATTCAGGAGAGGTAACACTCTTAGGAACAAATTGAGTCCCACTGTACCTAGAGATACAACTACGACAACTTGGATGACACAACACAGTCTTGGCTTTTATAAATGTGGTTTCTGCAGTGTATGTAAATGGGCAAAACATGGCACTACCAAATTCATGGGCCCAGATGGTGTTGCCTACACGGTCAAATATAACATCAATTGCACCACTAAATTTGTAATCTATGTGATAGAATGTGCTTGTGGAAAATTGTATGTAGGGAGCACCATCAGACAACTAAAAGAAAGAATAATGGAACATGTAAGGGCAATACTTAATGGTGATCCTTAGTATCCGGTAGCCCTACATGTGGCCTCCTGCCAAAGTGACAGGATGAACAAAGTAGTCAAATTCTTTGGCATAGACACAGTCCCCCTGGATGTTAGGGGAGGTAACCGGGAATTACGTTTAAGGCGCACAGAGGCCACTTGGATCATGCGTCTTAGAACGGTGGAACAGGGACTCAACTATGATCATGAAATGCAATATTTCTTAGGCAACTGATATATGGTAGTGATGAATTATACTGCTACGTGCCTACATATATATCATGGTTTGTTTCAGATATCTTGTAAAGAATTTTTGTATATTTCCTTCATGTCATAATGACTCCCCTGCACTTTCTTTTGACATGATGTTTTGTGCTATTAATGAAATTGTATATGATCCCATCATTTCATTTGCAGCAACAATATGTATAGATACTGCGCGTTGTATATGTAGTTTTATATACCCACGTGTGAATGGAACGAGCACCATTAGTTTACAGATTCCCAGCACGGTGGTCACATCCCCTGTTAACCAGAATACAGCATCTGTTCGATAAGATTTATTTTTATTTTTTAATTTTCACAGTGAGTGACCAGTTGGATGTGCTGTAGACTATCACCCATATCATTCTGTACTTCGCGCTGGACCGCCCACATCATTCACTTAATAATCACTAAAAGCCCCCCCTTCCTCCACCCCCACCCCCCCCTTTTCTCTTTTCCTGATACTGGTGCCGCTAATATCGTGGCACTAATTACTCAGAAATATGCGGACAAATATTTACTTAGTAATATACATACGAGATGGATAGCGTCTAGGGTTTCCATGACACCCTAACATGGAGGACGCTTATGGGATAGATACGGTCTAGTTGGTTTACACGCGATTCCCAGACGCTATTTAAATGACGTCAGAGCGCCGGTCACGTGTCCATACAGGAACACGACCGTCGGATCCAGACGTTTACAAGCCGGTTCTCCGCTTGACAGGGGTAAGTTACCGACAATACTGTGGCGAAAGCCCCCTCTTCCAGCAGCATTACTGATATACGCGAACTATCTCAGGATTACAAGTCCGTTCGTTTCTTATGTCGTTTCAGCTGGGAGCTTAAAATACTTGGACAAACACCACGGTATACAATACATACCATATACCATTGGGTAAGACTTATTACATATCACGCTATTCGGTGATAAGTATAGTTTAATATTCCAATAGAACCGTTTATTGAATTGTGCCCATTACACTTTTCAGAGCTTTATCCTACGCGCTGTGGGCAGACGTGATAAAAATACCTATGATTTGGAATTTGTCAAGCGGATATATATATACTTTTTGATACACTTCGAAGAATAAGAAGTAAGTGTAATTTAACAACTTACCATAGAACCTGAATACCCTCAGATAAGGGGAGGTCATGGGTGCGCAGGATGTATCACAGAACCGTCCTACAACTTATATTTTATGATTACCCTCGGATAAGGGGAGGCCAGAGATACACATATGTTCCGTTATGGATTATCCACCATATTAATTTGTGGTAGGCCTGGGTGCGTTGTCTGTATTGTTATGGAGTCAGTGATTTTGTACCTAGAATCATAGACTTTTATACCAGTTATCGTCGTATGTACTATATTTTTTCAACCTATGATATGCAGACGCCTGTTGCAATAATTCAGACCGTTAATCTGATTACAGAACTGTTTCGGATACGCAACTGAAATATCCACGGTCAAGGGCCCAGCTGGGTTGGAAATATCACCAGCTGAGCGGTGAGCGTCCACACACTTATTTTCTCACATTCTCATCACTGTTTTCATCTTGCCTGTACATAGAATTATGACAAGTGGTAATGAGATTTTTCCTGTTACCGTGTTTTCTTCCGTGCTGCTATATAGACCTTCTGACTGGATTACAGCCTTTTAGGTATGTAACGGACACTTTCTGAGGTTCATAGTATTGATACTTCACACAGATTCACTATAGCATGCAGTATGACTGTATCGTCCACAAATAGCTCACCTATGGATCATGAAGTGTGTGTCCACATCAAAATATTCCTGTCACACCCACATGTATTTGCACAAAATCACTATTATACTGCACGGTTAGAGATAATAGTGATAACGTCACACCTACGACACGGATGTGTTGGGATGGCACTCAGCAATAGGAGATGCATTGCTGTACACTGGTAGTAGCAACTACTGTGCATGCAAGACCGTGCAACCAGGTCTTATGGTATGACATATCTTTGTGAAAAACATGCTCCATTGTCAATTTTTGTTCATTTCAGCCCTGAGGATTCGCAAATGCGATGAAACACGTGTCGGCTGGCTGTTCATCACATTAAAGACTCCAAGATCTACTTATTGAGAGTGCTTTGTTTGGATAATTCTGCCATTTTGTGATATACATGTTGGTTTTGTGTTACTTAACACTACACACACTGTCTTGAGTGCAACGGTAATCTGTTTTGGTGTAACTACTGTACCTACCTGAACCTGGGAGACCCCTGAGTCTAACCCAGAACCTTAACTCTGCCAGTCGAGTACTTACCTGAAAACCGATAACCTACATTTTCTCCATAGGGTGACATTGACTGGTTTTCACTTGGAAATTCTTCTAAGTGGTGAGTTTTTAAACTTTTAAATATTCACTAAAAATCTTCCCATCAATGAAAATGAAATTACTCACCTGTTACCAGGAGAGATCCCTGTGCTGGATCTTTGTGCTCAGCACTGACCTTAAAAAGTAATTACAACTCAGATTTTCTGATAACCTGATTTTCCTCAATAGGATAACATTGGCTGGTTTTTAATAAAAAAATTCTGTGTCCATTTTTTAAAGATACAAATATTCCCTAAAAATCGCCTATGTAACAAAAACAATTTCTTTAAACTGTTTACAGGAGATGCACCAGGGCTGAATCCAGGATCCAGCCCTGAGTAGGAAAAACATACGTAAAGTAATTGGTCTTGCATTTTACTTAAAAATTCCCATTGAGCTCAATGTTACAGTTGTGTTTAACTTGTGTTGCATATAGCAACAACTGTATCTTTTGCCTTGAAAAGTTTATTGCTAATTGAAAGTATTCAACTGTAGCATCTCATTCTGAGAAAGTATTTTTATACCTACATGTGGTTCTAAAATAAAACAACAATATATTTTTATATACAAAACAATTGGCCTAGAGTTCGGTTCTTGAGTGTGTGAGACCATTTGCTGACTGAGTGTGTACACAAATGCTTTACACTGCCTCGGATACTACCTTATTGTTCAACCAAGTTACCACTTTAGAGAGTAAAGTTATATCTAACTTTAACCTCTGGCAAACCTCTGGAGATTGTGGACTCTGTGCACACTGTACCTTACTTTGGTGCAGTATATACAGAGCCACTTTCTTAGACTCAGCTGGGACCATGGCACTCAAAGACCAAACAGAAGGACCGGGCCCACCCCGGGAGAAGGGAGTGCACTCACTAAAAGGAGTAGAGCACCGGCAAATAACTCCCCCGCATCCTCCTTAAACCATGGGGAGACTGTACTCGGATGTGGGATCATAAACGTCAAATCCAATATGAAACTCTTTCCCAGCAGCCGATGATCAACGTGCGGCTATGGGGACCTTGACCACCCTCTAAATGCCTGTCAAACTGGACAGGGTGCAGGCTGCAATTGACCACTCAAGGGTCACCATGGAGAATCGATATGGAGCCCTGGACACAAACCTCAATCTATTAAGAGAAGACCATTGCAAGCTGGCAGACAAAGTCACAGATGAGGAGAAAGCCCTCTCCATGCTGAAGCCCCTAGCTAAGACACAGCAGGAACCCCTAGAGATCCCCAGTCCGAGTCTTGCTGTTGGAGGGGAGAACAGACGATCTGGAAGGGCGCTCCAGAAGGGGTCAGACTCCGTAAGCTATGTGGAGATGTGGCTCAATTAATCACTCCAGCCTCAGATCTAACAACCTTCTTTTCCGTGGAGAGCGCATTGAATACCAACACGGCAGCCGCCCCCACGGTACCTTCCGTGGCCACTTTTAGAGAAGCTCCACCACTTCCGAGACAGAGACACTGTACTGCAAGCTGCTAGGCAAAACTGACCTTTTTGCATGGAAGACAAGAATGTTATGCTCTTTCCTGACTACTCTTGGGCAGTGCAACACCAATGGTCATCTTTCCCAAAGATAAAGCGTCACCTTAGACAAAAGGGGACACAGTACTCCATGCTATTTCCATCACACCTCAAGATAATACGCTAAAAAGGTTGCTTTCTTTACGGACTCAAAGGAGGCATACGACTAGATGTAACTTCATCTACAGGATAACCCACACCCAGACACCACTCGAAAAGCACGAGTGATAGAATCCCTGAACAGAAGCCACCGCTGGAAGAAAACCCAAAGCAACCCAAGTCACAGCCTTGTGTTTATATCACAGGGTCCCCCAACCAGGGACAAAATATTGCAGAGTGTAGAAGGGCCTTACAGGCGGCTGCCGGCGTGGGTCCTGCCCCAGTGATCTTCAGTGAGGATAGATGCCCCATATCATTACATCCAAAGAGGACCCTAGTGACTCAAGTATGTCTCATGCAGAATAAGTTACCCCACCATTGGTGACCCTACAAACAGCAGGCACACTTATCTGAAGGACATTTGCAATGACTTTGGCTTCCTCAATTATACCTCTATTCTCATCCTTACTTATATATGCGAGACCAAAGCCACACTCAGACACATACTAACAGCCCCCAATGGGCCACCCACATTGCTGGCTCCAAGTACACAGCTGTGCAGCCTCCACAGTACTCTAGTGCATTTTCACCATGTTTTGTTTGGACGTACTGCCTATTGCAGTATTTCCATAGTATTGGGATCATGGCTGAAAAAGTTTTCGCCCTTTCGCTGATTCCATCCCAACTTCCTACCCAGAATCACACAGTTGATGGGCACTACTACCAAACCTCATCAGTCCACAGGGCAACATCTGCACAGCACCTTCCTCAGCATCCCACCTTCATCGCCACTAATACCCCACCATGATCCCTGCACTAGATAATAATTTAATTACTCTGAATGTCAGGTAAATGCACACAGAGTACAAATGCTATGCTGTTTACTCCTATGCTGTTTACTCCTACATCAAGCACCAACAAGCGCAGATAGCATTGCTACAAGAAACGCTTCACACCTCCTGGGTGCTAGACCGACTGCGCAGGGTTGGCAAGGTAAATTTTGCATCACCACATATTTAGCATACACGCAAGAGGGGGCTGATCTAGCTAAGACCTGGGGTACCTTTTCAGGAAACTCTTAGGGTGGTAGACACAGATGAGTGGTATACATTCCTAGAGGTTCTCCTAGATGGTCAACCGATATTAATAGGCAGCATATACGCACCAAACACTGAGCAGGTAAAGTTTTGGGACTCCTTATTGGGCGTTCTAGCCCAGTTCACAACATCGCCATGGATCCTGGGAGGAGATTACAATTGTGTGGTGGACCTCTACATGGATATATCTCACCATCCCTTCCCAACTCCCCGGCAGGCACACAAGCAGAACAATACTGCACCTGGGTATATTACTTCTCACCTCTAGTCGCCTGGAGAAAACAATATCCGGCAACCTTCCACTCCATCCGCCACACCCTACGGATACGTCCCAACCAATTTTCGTGCTTGCCAGCAGTCATCCCTTTGATTCAAAGTATAGACTACCTGGGCCGGGTCCTATCCGATCAGGATGCGCATGTCATGGCCCTCAGATGGCGCTCACCTATGCCTCCTGTCCCCACCCGGTGACAACAACGGGACTGCCTCGATGACTCACTATTCCGCCACAAACAAGAAAATAGCATCTGGGGCTACTTCTCAGAAAATGCCCATACAGCATCCTCCAGGATGCTAGAATGGTACGCCTTTAATGTAGTCAATAGAGGAGCATTTATCCAATAGGTAGCATGGGTCAGCGTGACACTAGAACTCAACCAACAAGCGACAGAGACAAAGCTGGAGACGCTGACCAAGGCTGCCAAGGCCGGAGGCAAAGACGGCCTATGTTGAAGCTCTGGCAGTTTGTAAATAGGTTCAAATTCACGGAACATGCAATACTTCAGCACCAAATTTAACTTGCTATTTAAATGGAATTCCGGTTCCTGCAATCCTCCCTTTTATTATGGTACTCTCTAATGGGAGTTATCGTATGCTTAGTGATCAATACTTTTGTGGAATGCCGGCTTGAGTCTCGTATATTTTCTCAGTTTCCCAGGTAGTCACTTGTTGCAACAACGTCTTGGTTACCCCTCCGCATGGGATTGTAGATATCTCATTGTGGCCTTCCATTTCAACCCTGAAGGCAGATTTTAACAAGCTAACCAGACTCAAAGCATTATTGTTCCAACAAGAAGACCTTCCAATTGCAGGTGGCTAGAACTTCTAGTGAGATACAGTCATTGTTAAATTCAAATCTTCCCTTGCATTACGATATAAATAGTGCATCAAATCTTTAATGCCTCTATTATGGCCAGCTTTGCCCATTTTTTTAAGGTTTAGGCTCCGGCCTCGTTAAATCTTTTCAAACGATCTTTGGAGTAATACTGGCTTTTATGTACTCTATTTTTTCTAGTGTATTTGGTGGATTCCTGTTTCTGGTATTCCTTATTTGTGGCATTCTAATCCTGTCTCTGCTTCCCCGCAATGTATGCTCCTTTTACTGGCCCTCTGGATCTGGCACTGCTCAACACTACCGTGATCATATGCTTCAGATCTTTGGAATGTTTCTACTGCAGGAACTGGATTTTGACTAGTCTCTTACATTTTGGCCTGCCTGGTTTACCTGCATATAACTCGTGTTCCACTGCATATGGTGGCCCTTCTGTCAGGTGTGCTACTGTAGCATCGTCTGGGCAGAGCGTTCTCTTTACTAGTTGGAGTACACAGCCTAAAGACTGTGAGCTGCACCAAGAATGATTGCTCATTGTTCTGGAAACCTACCTCTGTTACCTGCTGTCGGGATTCTGCTCCTGCATCTCCTTCACCTCGGCATTCGCATCCTTCTCCAGCATCCCCTTCACCTCGGCTTCAGTTGTTCCAAAGACCTGTTCCCTGCGGAGCTTCCGTGTTGCTGTTTCATCTTGTTTTGAGTGTCAGGTTTGTGCAGACCGTCGGGTCCACGGCACTATGGATTTTATCTTAGCTGCTGAACCTGAAAGAACAAAAAAAAAAGGTTTCCGAAACTGAATACTCTAAAATTGGGTAACACGTTTCTGCTAGTACTATTTACTTTGGAAATTTATTGGATGAATTCTTGAGAAACCAGTTTAATGAAAATTGCTTGATATTTTTTTCATAGTGCAGCGATTTAGATATATTAAAATAAGAGTGAAATGAACAATATTATCATAAATGTTTTGGACAGGATTGTGCAAAGAGTCTGGGTGGAATTTACTGCACATTGAAATTCTTCACGATACTGGGTTTGAACATTCAGTTTGATGTGCCACAGAAGGCTAAATCATCTGGTTCTACTTGTTTGTGTAGAGTTCCTTAATTTTATTTTTAGCAGAAGCATTATATTATAAGGAGAAAAATGAGCATCTTGCAAAATGTGGTAAGCAAGAAGTCACTAAAGAACACATATAGAATGAGTTAGAGAGAGAGACTAGATCTATACCTTAATCACATAGGTGAGTGAGATTTTTGTCTAATCAGGATTCATATTGTAGTTCCTTTCCTTTCATTATAGATGTAGTAGGAACATACTTAGAACATCAATATACATGACACAGAAAGAAGGGACATCAGGTAATTAGAACAGGGTTTTTTTTTATAGTAGGCGGCTTCCACTTGCAATCACTCAGTACTAAAACGTTGTTCTTATTTTGTTGAAGTGAGCAGTCAAGAAAACATTGAAGCCTAGAGGCAGTATCCTAACATCCACCAGTTCACGTCCCTTTATCCCCTAGGTCCAGGCAGGGTCCTTATGTCCAGATCCGCATGATCTATAGGGAAGTTGGGAATTTCCAGCTGATCAATTTCACTTTGGCAAATAAATTCTGGTAAGAGCTTGACTCCTTGAAATGGGCCCTGGACATTTGCCTGACTTCGCAAACACGTGCTGCCTTGGACATTGGACTGCTAATGGGTCCCCTAGAGACCCATTTTCAGGACTGTCCTTTGGGCTTGCCACTTCTTCACAATGCGAGGTTTGAGCCACTAGCCTACAAGGACATATGTGCATTAGCACATGGTTCACAGGATACAGGCTTTTCTAACACAGATGTAATTCACCCGGTAACTGTTTCAGCATCGATTGGACCAGAGATCATGTCTGTTCTTTGGAGATCCTGCCTTGGGCAGTTGACCAACCATCATATTCAGAATCAGACTTCTTTATAGAGTCTTTAGCGTTTGAGATGGCGAGTGATGCAATGGAGTCCTACGAAGCACCATATTTTAATATTTTTCCAAAATGGCTTTCTCTTCCATTCAATTTCAGTTAACCCCAAGTCTGAACCATACTTTCAGTATCTTTCCCTGCTGATTACATTCCTTATATTTATTTTCCTCTTTAGTGCTACTATCCTAATGAAAGGAAGGCTGTTTTGTGTTTCCTGTATGGCTCCTTGTTGTTTTCCCTATGTTAGTCTAATTGTGCACGTTGTAGGCAACATTTTCATTTGCACACGTTACTATATAAACACACTTGATTTGGTGCCACATTGTACTCTCACACAAAACCTGTATAGGCTTTCATGTTCTGTTAATTTTCTGGGATTTTCTCTGAACACCACCAACATGGTCAAACAGCAATGCCCCTTATTATTCTCTCTGGTCAGGCACTAGCACCTCAACACAACACGATGAACGCAGCTGCTGGTAGTGTAAACATATCTTGTCTTATAACTCTTGTGTCTCTTGATTATCTTATTCTTGACAAGTAAGAGTGAGAGAGCGAAAGGGAGTGTCCTGTTACCGTGATCCCTGAGAGGGTCGAGAGTGTTGTGTTCTTGGGTGCCAAGTCACTTGTTTCTCCGGTAAGGTTAGGATGCAAGTGATGCCCTATAGCTAGCCGACTTGGGCTCACAGATACTGATTGGTTATGGTGACTCAGTCCCAACCTGCCAATGGCATAGTTCTGTTCCTGAGTACAATCCCTGGAACAAAACTATCAAAAACAAGTCTGTAGACTCTCAAAAAACAGAGCCCATCATTTGGAGGACCCCATTTTCAGTTCTGTTAATTTTCTGGGATTTACTCTGAACACCACCAACATGGTCAAACAGCAATGCCCCTTATTATTCTCTCTTGTCAGGCACTAGCACCTTAACACAACACGATGAACGCAGCTGCTGGTAGTGTAAACATATCTTGTCTTATAACTGAGCACTAGAGTTTAAGCAAACATGGAGAAAGGGTTCTAAGACAAGATTGCTGTGTTAGCTGAGATGTAGAATAGCCATCTGTGTATGCTAAGGCACGGGTCTGCCACTAATCCCAGCGATCTTTGATAAATAAGCATTTCATTTTGGTAGAAAGGGAGGGGGGTTTAGGCTACTCTGTCTTATTACATGGCAGGGCTTTTTATGGTATATGGTCTAGTGATCATGATAACAGTATTTTTGGTTTTCATTTGTTTTCTAATTGTTGCACGAAAACTGCCTTTTAGAGCATGATAGTTTAGATAAATTTTCTAAACTTCCTTTGTGTCTCTTGATTATCTTATTCTTGACAAGTACGAGTGAGAGAGTGAAAGGGAGTGTCCTGTTACATCAAAAACAAGTCTGTAGACTCTCGAAAAACAGAGCCCATCATTTGGAGGACCCCATTTTCACTTTCTATCTAGAGAGAAAGGAAGCTCCTGATGTGACCAAAATGTCTGGAAAAATTGGACATAGCCAGGAAGCAGCGGAAGCCAGTCAAGGTCAGTTGACAGCTGTGGTGCATCCATTAGGTGATGTATTGGAAGTGGCAGAAACTTGTAAGTCACAAATAGTGATGCAAACTGCTGCAAAGTTTTAGTAAAGCTTTTACTTTCCTGCACAAAACATTTTTGCCAGGCGAGTAGCCCCATAAGTAATACAAATAGCCCTTTGCAATACTGTTTATTACTTTGCATCAATAAGGCACTCCATAGATGGTACTTGGGCATTCCCCCCTTACCACCCATGATTTTTTACTCAAAGCCTTTCTAATACCAATTGCAGGCAGGGCTTGGTGCAAAAGAATAACACCTATCCGAGGCAGGCACAAACAAGCATAATTTTTTTATTTCTTCCATCTTTTCATGCTTACCTTTACTGTTTTCTGGAATATTACATTGGCTTTACATATGGTTATTTCTCACATTCTAGGATTAGCATTTCATCTTTGGTGATCACAGGCAACTTGGTTGCTGCTGCCATTTTGCGTCTTGAAACCTTTATAATACAATCACTTGCTCCTCACTGTTGTCTTAAGTGTCAGCAGCACTTGTTTGGTGATTTATTTTGCATCCCTGCGGATTGAAAAGTCATTGCATCCTGTGAGGTCTCAAATATTCCTCTCTTGTGGTGTTTTACTGCACTCGCCCGTCCAATTAATGTTGGAGCCTTGAAGTTCCCAGAGTTGTCAGTGTTTCTCCGAATATTTTCTGGACATGCACATGGCCACGGAGTGTTGACATTTGCTCTCATCCATGTAGGACTTTTAAAAGCATGGGATTCTGGACTCCTGCAAAGACTGATGATGGGTGGAGGCAGGTTTTGGGCGTGCAGAGTCTTACATAAAGTGTAGAACGTATCTGAGGTCCTATTTTCTTGAATTGTGTACCAATGGAGCAACAGACTGTAAGCTTAGAGCTGAATGGTGCTTTTCAATTGAAGTCTCAAGGACTATGCGAGGATGTACGTGTTCTGGAAATCAAATGTGGGAGGATCAAGAGAATCGTGTTAGGATTGGGTGCTGACATGCATTTCTCTGTTAGGACAGCTTGTGGATCCACCCATGCTAGAACTAAGTACTGTCTTCTGCATGGAAGTAGCTCGATTGTCATCTTAATCTGGGCGGTGCTGCAGGAACTGTTAAAGCGTTCTTTCTAGAATTAAGAGGACATCTTTGTATCCAACTCACAGTCAGTTTTGGACAGACAGATTTGATTTCAGGAGAATCATTCTGCAGGTTCCGAGTTTGTTTGGGAAATGCCAAGTGTTTATTTAATCGCTGTATATGTTGTACATACACCAACATACTTTTCTGCCAGAGTGTTTACTCTGGAAGTATGTCGCGGGTTCTGGGTGCTGGATGCTTTTTGTCCAGAAGTTTGGCTTATCTCCGCATTTTGGTGCACTAAAACAGATGGAAAGGGGCGACCAATCGGTCCCCCCGAACGTATGGTCGAGTACCACGATCCCCCCGGGAAGCCATCTTGGGCGGGAGGCGAGTCTCGGCTGGTATGCCCGAAGCGGCGTAGCCGGGGCGCGCCTTTTTCCCGCCCTAGAGTGGGCTGGCCTAGACACCAACACGGCCGGCCACGCCCTCGGAGGCAGGCGGGGGCAGGTTCACGCCCACCCTGAAGACGGATAAAAGGAGCGGAAGCCAACAAAGCATCCTCTTGTTCCTGTGCTCTGAAGCTGCACCTCCCCGCTGCACGTGAGCTCGAGACGGAACGAAGAGCAATTTTGAGCGTTGTAATCCTTCTTTTTTGTCTTACAGATATCCCGTCTAAAAATGCCCAAGAAGGTCGGAAAGCGGGTCGGTACCGAGGAGATGCTCCGCATGCTCATGAAGGAGATAGCCGATCTGAAGAGAAAGGTTGAGGCTAAGGACGGGGAGGGAGGACCGAAACGGCCTTTACAGGGAACAATTCCCGGTGGAAAGAGCAAGAGGCCCAGGAGGGGAGCACTTGGGGGGAGACCCCGGTTCCCGAAGCGCCACGAGAGGAGCCAACCCCGGCGCCAAAGGAGGGGAACCCAATCCCTGTGGTGGTCACCCCTGCGAACAGGGAGGATATGCCCCCCGAGTTAGCGGCGCAATTGGCAGCGTGGTTGGGAAACGATAGCGAGGGCGCCACGGCTGACGACGCCCGGGCAGTGATGAGGCAACTGCGGGAATCTAGGGAGGCTGCGAAGACACCATCTTCTGTTCCCCCGCAGGTCCCAGCGGTCGGAAGTACAGCAGGCCCAAGTTCGGCGACAAGCGTGGGGTCTACTTCAGGTAAGCGGCCATTGCCGATTGCGGGGGGGGACTCTGCACCTTCTCGAAAGGAGAAGATTGCCCAGCACGTCCCACTAGAAGTCAAGGAGTTGATTTGGACGGACAAATTTGTAAACATGTTTTCATTGCTTACCGACCATTACGAGATCGAGCATGTAAAGAGTCAAAAGGATCTCATTGACCCAAGTGTTTGGCGCGCTAAAATGGCCGCCTTTAAGGTCGATGAGACCATTGGTACTTGGGGCAGAGCGTGGGGAATTTTTACTTCCATCATGGGGGAGCGCAGACCTGAGTTGTTGACCGAGTTACCCATTTATCAGTCACGGATTATGGAGTATTCTGTGGCATATGGGGGCAATCAGTGGTTCTGCTATGATAATCTCTTTAGAAAAGCTAAAGAACATGACCCGTTGTTGTCCTGGGATTGTTACGACTCTGTGTCTTGGCAAAAAATGGAGAGTACGGGGATGTTGAAGGTGCCATTAGTAGGGAGTAACGGGGGGGAATCCTCCCGCCAAAACTCTGGGACGCCCTTTCGGACGGGTACAGGTAACGAGTTCCACACGAAGCCGAGTGGCAACACAGGTAAAAGGGGGATCTGTTGGAATTTTAACAGGGGCAAATGTACCAGGCCCCAGGGGTCATGCAAATTCAGACACGAGTGTGGGGGATGCGGGCAGCCATCCCATCCTGAGTCCATGTGCAGAGCCAAAACGGGTGATAACGGTGGTAAGGGAGGCGCCAAACAGGTCAAATATAGTCCGAGGGGTGCCTTTACCGACCCCGATTGATACCATGGCAATGATTCCTTGGCTCAGCGAATACCCGGATTATGCTTCCGCTGGGGTGTTGCGGAACGGGTTTTCATATGGTTTCCGCATCCCAGTGGGGGATTTTCAGGGGGTACCGGACTGTAAGAATCAAATGTCGGTCTTACAGCACACGGCGGTGGTGCAGGTAAAGATTAGGAAAGAGGTGACTCGAGGTCGTGTCGCCGGTCCATTCGATTCGCCACCAGTTGCTAATTTTGTGTGTTCTCCTCTAGGGGTGGTTCCCAAGAAGGACCCGGGTGAGTTTCGGCTGATACACAATTTATCAGCCCCACATGGTCTTTCCGTGAATGACGCGATAGACCCGGAAGTATGTTCGGTGCGGTACGCATCTTTCGATGAGGCCGTTGCCATGTTGAATCGCCTGGGGCCCGGGACGCTGATGGCCAAATCGGACATCGAGTCAGCGTTCCGGTTGCTCCCGGTACACCCAGACGATCAGCGTCTCCTTGGTTTTCAGTTTCAGGGTCGTTATTACATGGATAAATGTATGCCAATGGGATGCTCGATTTCATGTGCCTATTTCGAGAAATTCAGTTGTTTTCTGCAGTGGGTATTCACGAGGAAGACAGGTTTTCAACATGTTATGCATTATCTCGATGACTTTCTGTTTCTGGGGGCAGCCGGGGATTCTGAGTGTGGACAGGCTTTACATGAATTTTGTGTCCTAATGAATCAATTTGGTGTGCCATTGGCGCCAGGTAAGACGGTTGGTCCCTCGACCTTAATCGAGTTTCTGGGGATCGAGCTCGAATCAGTGGAAGGTTGTTTTCGTTTACCTAAAGAAAAGGTGTTAAAAGTCAGGTTATCCCTTAAGACATGTATTCGTGCAACGAAAGTGAACTTACATCAATTGCAACAGGTGGTAGGTCAGTTGAATTTTGCCCTAAGAGTAATGCCGATGGCACACCCCTTTTCCCGCTCGATTGCACAGTCCATGGTCGGCTTGAAGGAAGGACATCATCGTACGAGACTCTCGGCGGAGGTTCGCCAGGACATGCGCATTTGGATTGCATTCCTGGCGGATTTCAATGGTCGAATTGTCTGGAATAAACCAGCAGTGTCCTCCGAGGAGTTGGGGCTATGGACAGACTCAGCGGGGAGTGTGGGTTTTGGCGCCATATTGGGTACACAATGGTCGGCTCAAAAATGGCCGTCATGGTGGCATGAGTGCGGGTTGACGAGTAACATTGCTTTTCTCGAACTGTTCCCTATTCTGGTGGCCTTGAAAACATGGCCAGAAGGGTTTAGGGGTCACTCTGTGGTTTTCTGGTCTGATAACATGACCGTGGTTGAGTGTATCAATAGTCAGGCAGCACGTTGCAAATTGATTCTGAGACTACTCAAGGAAATTGTGTTGTTGTGCATGCAACTAAATGTACTGTTTAGGGCGCGGCACGTGCCGGGGGTGATGAACCAAGCGGCTGATGCGCTCTCTCGTTTCCGTATGCAGGCCTTCTGGGGTTTTCTGCCCACAGCCGACCCGGTGGCGGCACCCTTTCCCGAAGCTCTCTGGTCTCTCGGTGCCCCGAACTACAAGACCTCGTGGGAGAGAGTTTAGCACCCAGGACGAGGAAGGCATATGAAGGGGCGTTCCGTTCCTATTGGGCCTTTTTGGGTACTGCCGGGAGGGGGCTTTGGGGTCTGGAAGAGTCTGTAGTAAGATTCCTGCTCTCTTTACGTCACGCAGGCAAGTCAGTGGCTACGGCCCAGAGGCATCGGGCCGCCATTTCCTTCATGGCAAGGGCTCATGGGATCCAGGACCCGACAGCGTCTTTCGTTGTGCAGAAAGCGCTACGTGGGTGGCAACGCCTTGAGGGTCGCAGAGTAGACGATAGGCACCCGATAGGTTTGGATAGGTTGGCCCTGTTATTATCCGTGCTACCGGTAACATGTTCATCCCAGTACGAAGCAGTGTTGTTCCGAGCCACATTTGCATTAGCATTCCATGGGGCTATGCGGGTAAGCAAATTAGTGGCAAAGAACAAGCAGGATACGATGGGGGGACTGTGCCGGGAACACATTCAGGTCAGAGAGGAGACAATGACGGTCTCGTTTGTAAAGTCCAAATCCGATCAGGATGCAATCGGGGACTGTGTAATCATCCAGAGGATCCCCGGGTCTGCCATGTGCCCTGTTGGGTGCGTCGAAGCATATTTAGCGCAGAGGGTGGCAGCATGGGGGGGGACCTTGTTAAGACACGCTGACGCCACCCCACTGACGAGGTTTCAGTTTCAGCGGGTGCTCGCGATGGCGATTTCTGCCACGGGCTTGAACCCTGGCGATTTTGGGACCCATTCCTTTCGGATAGGGGCTGCTACGGAAGCTACAGCCAGGGGTCTGAATGTTGATCAAATAAAACGTGTGGGGCGTTGGTCCTCGAACTGTTATAAGAGGTATGTACGGTTGCACATGTTGTGAAGCTGTAACGATGTACTCACGCTTCTTGTTTTTGTTTGGTTTTCAGTTGCGCAAGCCTACGAGGCGGGACGGACTGTCCAGTCGACCCGACACTGGGGGGCCAGCGGTCAGACATTACCGGCTGTGAAAAAGGAGGTGTGGGTCGTGGGCCACTCATACGTGAGGCGTGCCGCAGACGTATTCAAAGCAGGTGACATGATTCACGTGGCTGGGGAATACGGGTACAGTGTGTCCTTCTACGGAAAGGGCGGGCTCTGTATTGACCAGTTTCAAGCATTTTTCGAGGGTTTGTTAGGGCGGACAAGGTCACCGCCGTCTGTAATCATAGTACATCTTGGGGGCAATGATTTGGTGACCACTGGTAGACGACTTCTTCTTGAGGCGATGCTTTCCACGGTAAGTTGGTTGGCGAGAAGAGTTCCAGGGTGCACAATTACATGGTCCCATATGATCCCACGGAAAGTGTGGCGGGGGGCTATTTCTGTTTCTGCGCTGAATCATTCAGTAAGGAAAATTAATAATAAAATGAGTAGATTGTTTCGTTCAAGTACACTGCATTCTGTTTCGCATGGTTGTATTAAAGGGGACAGTATGTATTTGGGGGACGGTGTTCATTTGTCCCGGGTGGGGAACAAATTACTCATAGGAGACTTCATAGCATGGTTAAGGAGTTTACAGCATGACCTTTAGGTAGGAGTGTTTTGTGGGGGGTCCGGATAGCCGGTCAACTATCCGGCCTGTGGCGGTAAGGTCATGATCGGTGAGCAGTAATTGGAAGATCCCTATGAGGGGGCGTCACCCATTACGGATGGGAGCGCGCGGGGGAGGTGGCCAATTGGCCCCTCAATGGGGAGGCGGTCCTGTCTAAGGAGAGGCCGCCGGAAGGAAAGGAAAGGTGGTCAAGGCCCCTTCCTGGATAGGAGGGGCTACGGCCCCTCCTGGGGAATTTCCCGGGGCCAGGACATCTGCGACGGCAGATGGGTAAGTTGTGTGGGGTGCGGGAGGGGGTTTACGCTACCTTTTAGACACCTCACACGAGTCCTCGAACGACCGTTAAATGGCGTCGAGTTTATTTGGGCCCCCGTCAAGTACAAAGGGAAATTGGTAAATGCACTTGAGGTACGCCTCTGTGCGGTCGCCCCTCTCACAAGTGAGGGGGGTATTTCTGGTTTAGGGATCTGACACCGGTTATGACCTTGCCGTTGGCCCTTAACGTTAGGATGTACAATTTCAAGTCAAATGTTTTGTAGGATGTTAGTTCGGCTAGGAGAACCTTTGTATTAGAGATCTGTTAAGGTTAGCCAACATCGTAATGTGGAAATGAAATTGTACATTATATGAAACTGTTATTTGAATGTTTTCTTTTGTTTCATATTTTAATAAATACGGCCGGGAAGGGTGACTCCCTTCCCGACTTCCAAAAGTTCAAGAACTGTTTCCGGTTTCCCAATTCTTGGGGATTGTGTTGAGAGGGGGTGGCGGGTATCTCGGCCATATGGAAAGGGGCGACCAATCGGTCCCCCCGAACGTATGGTCGAGTACCACGATCCCCCCGGGAAGCCATCTTGGGCGGGAGGCGAGTCTCGGCTGGTATGCCCGAAGCGGCGTAGCCAGGGCGCGCCTTTTTCCCGCCCTAGAATGGGCTGGCCTAGACACCAACACGGCCGGCCACGCCCTCGGAGGCAGGCGGGGGCAGGTTCACGCCCACCCTGAAGACGGATAAAAGGAGCGGAAGCCAACAAAGCATCCTCTTGTTCCTGTGCTCTGAAGCTGCACCTCCCCGCTGCACGTGAGCTCGAGACGGAACGAAGAGCAATTTTGACCCACCCACCAGCCCCTGAGGACAGCGATTCGTTGTAAATACAGTTGATATAGTATCTTTGGTTTTCTCTGCTTTCTTACAGGTTGTGATGATTGTCGTGATAGTTCTTAAAGATGCAATAAAGATTGATTATTTTCAGTATGTTTTGCTAATAAAGTAATTTTGAACAAGGATTGATCAGTATTTACGCTTGATAATAAATGCTGTTTTGCTTTAGAGATCTTAGTAACTTAGGTAAAACTGTCGTATTTATTTTGGTCGGGCGGTAAGGTCATGATCGGTGAGCAGTAATTGGAAGATCCCTATGAGGGGGCGTCACCCATTACGGATGGGAGCGCGCGGGGGAGGTGGCCAATTGGCCCCTCAATGGGGAGGCGGTCCTGTCTAAGGAGAGGCCGCCGGAAGGAAAGGAAAGGTGGTCAAGGCCCCTTCCTGGATAGGAGGGGCTACGGCCCCTCCTGGGGAATTTCCCGGGGCCAGGACATCTGCGACGGCAGATGGGTAAGTTGTGTGGGGTGCGGGAGGGGGTTTACGCTACCTTTTAGACACCTCACACGAGTCCTCGAATGACCGTTAAATGGCGTCGAGTTTATTTGGGCCCCCGTCAAGTACAAAGGGAAATTGGTAAATGCACTTGAGGTACGCCTCTGTGCGGTCGCCCCTCTCACAAGTGAGGGGGGTATTTCTGGTTTAGGGATCTGACACCGGTTACGACCTTGCCGTTGGCCCTTAACGTTAGGATGTACAATTTCAAGTCAAATGTTTTGTAGGATGTTAGTTCGGCTAGGAGAACCTTTGTATTAGAGATCTGTTAAGGTTAGCCAACATCGTAATGTGGAAATGAAATTGTACATTATATGAAACTGTTATTTTAATGTTTTCTTTTGTTTCATATTTTAATAAATACGGCCGGGAAGGGTGACTCCCTTCCCGCCTTCCAAAAGTTCAAGAACTGTTTCCGGTTTCCCAATTCTTGGGGATTGTGTTGAGAGGGGGTGGCGGGTATCTCGGCCATATGTGACCGGACACTGTGTGCCCTTAAGGGCTGCATCTGTTGTGCACGGTTGTACATTCTGCGTTCTCGAGATTATTTTAGGGCTATTAGGGCCATATGCATGAACGCATTTTCCCAAAGACACAGAATGGGCAAAACCCTTTGATGCATCTGGACCTTAAACCTTTCATTTTTTCTGATATCCTACAGTGTGCTTGCTGTGCTCATTAAATTATATATGCATCCTCTATATTTTGCACGTGGGACTAGGATTCAAAGCTACTTTGATTTCTTTCCCATATGTCACAAGGATATGTTTGCGAACAAAGGATACGTGGTTTTGTGTGCTGGTACTGCAGTGTAAGTGTTTTAATTTACGTTTCAGTGTTGATTTAGGAGGGCACTGTGTTTTTGTGTACTGGTACTGGAGTGTGAGTGTGTTGATTTACATTTCAGTGTTGATTTAGGATGGACTGTGTCTCTGATTTGATTCGAGAGCATTGTATTTTTTTCTCTGTGCCATAATCTGTTGAAGTAGTTCGTTTTATCACACATATATGTATGGATTTGTTGCAGTGTACTAATCACAGACCTCTGTTGTAGGCAGAGCATCCTGTTGTGTTCTCTATGGTGGACGCCAGGCCACACATCAGACTCAGGACACAGGTTGGTTGCACAATGCTTTGTTTATTACTTCTTCTTGGAGTTGATCACATACACGTCTGTCCTGCTGCCCGTCCTGGTCAATCTACTGTCCTTCCTGTCCCTTACCGGATGTGGTGTCTGGTGACCTGGTCACCTCCCTCATGACCCACAGGGTCCTAGTGTACTCCAGTCCTGTCATCCCATCTGTCAGGTCACGACATCTCCCCATTTGTTGCAAACAAATGTTCATGTTACAGTTCTTCTGATCATTTTCGCCCCCTTAACCCTTGACAGCATTTACTGACTGTTATTGTGAGAAAAGAGAGAGAGAGAGAGAGAGAGAGAGAGATAGAGAGAGAAAGAGAGAGAGAGAGAGAGAGAGAGACTGAGAGAGAGACTGAGAGAGAGAGAGAGAGAGAGAGAGAGAGAGAGAGAGAGAGAGAGAGAGAGAGAGAGAGTGTCCATGTGTCTGGTCAACCCGTCTCTCCAGTCCTGACTCCTACGTTTCATCACTTAGTCCCTTTGTTCTCTTGTATTCCCCTTTTGGTCGCTGTTCTCTGCCATCTGCTTTTGCTTCTGTTTATCGGCTGTCCTCTTTCTGCTCTCCGCTTGCCAGCCACTCTTCGTCTGCTTCTAGCTCCTTGCCGTGTGCCCAATGTCGTGGGCCAGCTGGCACTATCTCCGTTTGCTCCTCTCCTTCTACGGACACCCTTTCTTTTGTTTGTTCCCTCAGTTATTCTTTTCCGTTCTCTTCCTCTTTCTCTTTTCTTGCTTTCAGTGTGTCTTTCATTTCTTTCTTTGTCATATGTCATAGTTATGAGACCCATTGTTTGGGCAGTGCTGTTGCTCAGCAAGCATGGTCCTGGGACATCGCCTTTCAGCACATGAATGTCCTCTTTCTTCTTTTTGCCTCCATATTTCAGTTCCTCTGTGAACTTTCCCAGGTTTGTTACCTGTTTCTTTAACCCCCAGGTGAAAATCTTCACCTTGGACGCTCTCAGTGTCGGCTTGGCTTCCATCTTCTCGTACTCCGATGTGCACATGACATTGCATGTTGCACCACTGTCCAGTACGAATTCTGCTTCATGTTCTCCTACTCCTATCTTCGCCACAACCGTCTTTTCCTGGGTGCTTCTGCCTGTACGGTATGTTGTTTCTCCTTTTTCGTCTCCCTCACTCAGTTCTGTGTGAACCTCTGACATGTGGTATAGTCTTTCCACCTTCTCTTCTTCCTCTTCTTCGCCTGACCCTCGTGATGAACTTCTTCTTTCTCTGTCGACATACCTGACATGTCTTGTTGTCGACTCTTGTTGTCTTCGTGTTCTTCCTTTGTCGTCTCTGAATTGTACGCCTTGGCACATACTGCCGTAGTGATTTCTTCCATTACACCTTCTGCACGTCTGGCCAAACGCTGGGCACGGGCCTCTGTGTGGAAATTCCATTTTGCACCTGTAGCATGTTCCTTCAGGTTGTCTCCTCTCTTTTTGTTCCCTACAGTCATTCTTCCACCGGTCTGTGGATATTTGTTTGTCATGAGGTGTGCGTTTTCAATTTCAACGTTTTTCCCTCTTTCCATTTCCTTGGCATGTTCCGTTGCGCACGCCTCTGCTCTCGCTAGTGACAGGATGTTCTCCAATGAGGTCGGCTCCTTGAGTATTCTTGCCCTGAATCCTGTGTCGCGACAGCCCTCTATGATCCGTAGCCTTATTGCTTGTTCGTTATCGAATTTGTCGAACTCACAATGTGTCACCAGTTTTCTCAGCCTTGTCGCGAAGTCATCTAGCATTTCGTCGACTTGTTGACACGCAATAGGAAATGTATATCGTTCGAAGTCAACATTCCGTTGTTGGTCAAATTTGGCCGTTAGGCATTTCTTTAATTTCTCATTTGTCTTTGTTTCTTCTGCAGGCAGTGTAACCAGAAGTTCTTCGACGTCATCCTGAAGGACCGGGTTTTAGAACCCAGTGGCGTCAGGGAGAACACCTGATACCTCCGAGTTCCCCTGTCTTGGCAAACAGAGACACGGGATACTTCTTGATGATGTCAAAGACCAAAGTTTATTGGCTGCAACCAGGAACAGAGATCTACGAAGCACACACGGGTGGTTCGCTAGAGACTGCACAAATTCAATGAGGGGAGCATGGTCTTTTATGCCAAAAATCAAGCCTCAGGCAACATTTCAAATTAGCATTAGGTGCATACAAAATGACCAATAGAAATGTCACAATTTAAAAGTAGCGTATGGCGACAATCTCAGACAATCCCATCTTCCGTTGTCCAGCCCACCAGAAATGACCAAGCAAATTCCAGATTTCCTGTTCGATCAGGCCGGACAAACCCATCATAAAACCCTCAACCCAAATCAGTAATCATGTTGTAAAGGAAATTCAGAAACAGATTGGAAGTGAGATAGAAAGGTGGGAGAGGTGTACCATAAACTCGGGCACGTCCTGCTCTTTGATCTTTATCAGACCAGCTGTTTAACAAGGAACTGGCTCAGCAAGGTCGGCCTCGGGCAAGGAGTCAGTTCAGCCAGGTCACTCAAAAGTCAGCTAAGGCATACGTGTCTCAAGGACTCGTTCGGCCACAGTCATCGGGCCTATGTGAGGGCAACCATACAAAATGGCTGCTGTACACAAAAGGGAAACCAAAGGTTCAAACTAAATCCTTGAATACGGAGTGTTCTCATATATTGATTCATGCGAAAACACTCAGACATGCTACACTCGCCATTTGCAGTCTGCTGACACCAAAATCGTCCATTTCCGACGACCTTTGTTGAACAGGTTCAGAACCTTCGAACATCACTCGCAAACCACAGAACTACAATCCCCTGCTAAATTCAGTAATAATCCTAATCTCTTTCTGTCTGTTACATCTGTCGCTTCCATATATCTTTCAAACCGTCTGATCCACTTTTCCCACCTGATTCCTATTTGTGGCTCCGATAAGTTGAACGGCAGAGGCCCCCTGTATTGTGCGCTGGGCTTCGGGTCTGCCATTCTTGCCTTCTTGTGTTCCTATGCCCTTTTCTCTTTTTGTTCTGTCACTTCTTTGTGTGTTGTTTTCTGTTTCCTTTTGTTTTCTTTCCTTTTATAGTCTTCTTTTCCTTCACTTTTGCCTTCGTGGGGTCTTTGTCCCTTCCTTGATGGGGTCCCTCTTGAACTATTCAAAGAGGACCCAGGTGTTTGGACCCCTGTGCTTACCTGTGTATTTAACTCAGTATGTCATGCTCAGTTGCCACTTCCTTGGGGCACCTCAACAGTTGTCCTCATTTAAAAAAAGTTAATGCCCATGATCCAAGGTGCTATCACCGAATTTCCCATCTGAACTCCGCAGCTAAAATTATTGGTGGAGTTGTCTTAGAACGACTCCTTACCTGAGTAAATAAGAGTAATACTCTCTCGCAGGTTCAATATGGATTCAAGAACGGGCTCGGGACAATTGAACAATGTTTTAAGCTTCACCTTATAGTGGCCAAATATGCACATGGTAAGAGCTCTTCTATCCACTTTGCATGTATGGACCTATCGAGCGCATTCAATTGCGTCAATAGGTCTATGTTGTGGGCTATCCTTGAGACCATGGGCCTTGATGAAGGTCTGGTCTCTTTTGTAAGACTTTTCCACCAGGTCCTTTCAGCCACTGATAGAGTTGAGGATGCTGGCGAATGCACTCAAACTTTCAAAGTCAACTTAGGGATCCCCCACGGTTGTGTACTCACCCCCATCCTTTTCCTACTATATGTCAATGACCTGAAAAGGACAATGCTATCTGTTGGGGCTGATGTAGCACGCATTGGGGTGAAAGCTGTGCCTGCTTTATTATACTCAGATGAGGCAGTCCTTCTTGCTAGAATGGTAAATGGCTTTAAGATCTTAACATCAAGTTTTGTATCATGCATGAAGGGCCTGGAAATGGAGACCAACTTTACAAAACATTTAGAATGGATTGCGGCCCTAGAAACACAAAAACTCATACTTTAAGTTTAGGTGGTAGAATACTGGATAGGGTGAATTCCTTTCCATACCTCGCCCTTGACTTTGATGATGCTTGTATTCAGTTCCCCTGTCAAAGTTGCAGAATTATTCGTTTTACCTGAGCAGTTGGTACCACTTTGCCCCTCGCTACCTGCATTGGCAAAATAACCCTCACCTCTATTCTTGAAATCTATATTTCAGAAATGTCTGTCAAGTGTAACGTAGGGTGTTGGGGATTTGGGGATGTAGAGATGCAGGGGCGATTCAGGAGGAATGGAACATATTCTGCACCACTTGTTGGGGGGTCCCCCTGCAACTCAGCATTTTCCACTGCACCAGGAACCAGGCATGAAGTACGTGCAAGACACCATTAACGTAGCCCCCTTAGTCCTCTTGTGTTCAATTTGGGCGAATAAATAAGCTGAGCTCAATCGGTCCGTAATTAGAGACAGCCTCTCATGTAGCTGTGGTGTAATCATTCCTTGGCTAAATTTATACCCAAGACACTTGCTCGGCCTTGGGCGTCTCACATTTGTTTGAGAACCCAGAAGCTATTACTAAAAAAAAACTCCGAGCACAGCACAGGACAGTTGTATTGAGCACAGGCAGGCTTCTAGGGAGGCTGTGGAGACTATTGCCTAATCCAGATGTCACTCGAGAATGCCCTCTATTTACTTTAAGTGATGAATGTGCATGAGCGCATATTACTGACTAGATTTACACTGGGCTCGATTCGCTAGATGACATACTTTCCCCAAGGGCAATATTTTACTGCAGAAATAGGCATTTATCCATGCGACAATCAGTCAACCCAGTCCCTATTTCACTTTGTTTTCTTCTGTAAATATTACTAACCTTTTTACGAGGAGATACTTATTGCCATTGCTGCGTAGGTACAAGTTTTCAAAATGTAAAGTTGCCTCACTCTTTCTCCAGCAACTTAATGATTACGACACTTGCCATTCTGTTGCTTACTTTTTGAAGTGTTTTTTAGATAAGGGGAGGAGAATGTTTTTTAATTTATATTATATTGGGCACAATAGCCTCTGGTTTCCTAATACATTGTTGTAAATTGATCAATGCATCATTGATTCTTTTGAGATGCGGCTTTTAAACATTCCACATCAAGTATGGTTTTTTTGTATGTTAATAATATATTTTTAAATGTTTTTTAATGTTGTATATTTCATCATGTTTTTATTGCGTGCCCTTGCTATACTTTTATCTATTATGATCTACTGACTGAAGATTATGGATTGAATGCTTGATATTGTCCCTACATTCACATTTAGCAAAGTTCCACTTAATTGCTCTTTTTTTGGCTCATAATCTCGCATTTTTTTCTTGTAAAACTATAAAAATGAGAATTGTACTGAAAGATGTGTAGTATGTGTAATATACCTTAAACAAATGATCTTACAATGTTAGCACCTATTTTAGGCTTTCACAACAGAAAAAATATCTCACCCATGAACTGTCAATGTATTTCTTTTACATGAAGGGTAATAGTTTTGAATAAGAGAAATGCATGCCTCTAGTTATTTGCGGGCATAGTTACAGGGAATGGGCCCCCCTATCCTCAGGGACCTTATATGCCCCTACAAGTCCTCGCGTCCCCTCCGCTCGGACGGGAGCAATTTACTGACCATCCCCGGAGTAAAGAGAGCTCACTCAGGAGGCATGAGGTTCTCTGTGAACGTAGCCAAGATCTGGAATGATCTTCCTGCCGCTCTCCGTCTGGAACCCTGTCTCCAGAAGTTTCGGAAATCTTTAAAGACATTCCTTTTCCCACGAGGAATATGAGTCCGTTGTCTGAGGATCTTGGAAGCTAGCTGTGTGTATCACCGCTGGGACGCTCTTAGGCAGCCATGCGCTTAAGAAATCTAATTTCATTTCATTCATTTCATTTCATTCATTCATTCATTTCATTTCATTTCAGGGAAATGTCGAAGCGCGAAGTTGCACCAAATTTGGCAGCACCACACTCTGTCATTTCCAAAACGCAAACATGCCTCTTATTTACAACAATAAGGCACACCCCTGTGTTTTCCATAGCGTTGGCGCTAAAATTAGCTGTCAAGTGCCAATGAAGGCACCAGTGCACTATGGTTGCCTGGAATAATTGCTTATGTGCAGGAAGGTGTCCTTTCCTGCACATAAACAATTAATAATGTCATTCTGCAGCACATATAGAAGTAGTAAATTGTCATTATTTAATGATTATTTATGTGCAGGAAGGGCCACTTTCCTGCACTAAAAAAAATAATTATTGGTGTTTTTCTCTTTCTATGTGTGCTGCAGAATGCCATTTTTGATAAGATACAGAACACAGAAAAAGTGAAAACGAAGAGAAATAAAAGTATTTCTACTCATTGCACCATTCTAACACCTCTTAACATTTGCGCTGCCTCAGATTTACACATCCTAGCAATGGTTGTTGCGGTGGAACGCCCACAGCAACATCCATTGCATGCTCCTTTGAACTCAAAGAGATGCGTCTAAACTGGTCGTATTTACAAGGCAGTGTTAAGCTCCTCAAAATGGTTTATCGCTGCTTTGTTAATATGGGGAAGGGCGTAGCGCCACCAAAACATCGCTCAAAATGACATTCTGATGGCACTAGTGCCTTGTAAACATATCCCAGTATTTATTAACCCCTTCGCTGCGGCGGGAATTCCGCCGCAGCGCTAAGGGGGCGGGGGGGGGTCGAGCAGCGCTCGCATGCTCGTGACCTAGCCGCTCCGTCACGAGCCGCGGTTGAGCTGTGCTCGTGACGGAGCAGTTCCGTCGCGAACGCGCCCGCTCAATGGAACGCTCAGCGCAGGCGCGAAATTCGCGCAGGCGCGCCGAGCGGGCCATGACGGAACCGCTCCGTCATGAGCATGGGAGGGGTTAAAACACAGCATTACATCCCAAAAGTTTTTTTGCTCAGGATGGTAGTATAATCTAGGATTCTTGGTTTTTGTGTGGAGAATGACTCCAAAACATCCTTCCCTAAAATCGTTCTTATTTCAGAGAGGTACCGTATGTTGTATGCATTGTTTATGATCAGAAACCATCAGGTAAACTTCACAATATTTATCCCCTTGTTTCATAAAATATTTTAACGTTTGAATCAATATTACAGAAAATCATGATTTTACCATTAGTTTTCTTAATGTGTTAAATTAACAAAGAAAAAGTTGAACAGTAGAAATATTTCTCTCGGTTGGAATGGGCTTTTACAGAATCATCTGTCTCTGTGAATCTGTTGAAAAGCAATTATACAAGGTTTAATTAGATATCACCCCCGACAATCATCTGCCACGCTGCAGTTTTATGACATTTGATTATCTCTAAAATCGGAGAGATAATAGGTTTCGCACAGCATGTAAAATACAATCGGACAACATGAAGCCAAAAGGAAATTGTACCGTGGAATCTCTTTTCATATTGTTCTCAAATATGTTTTTGAACTTGAACATCTGCTAGTCTTGAAACAGATGGAGATGGCATTCCTCTTCAAAGAGATGAGCAGGAGCTCAAATGTTTGGTATAAAACTGCCTTTTTCCTGGAATCAGGCACGTTTTCTATTGCAGAACTTGTTCTTATAAACTCAATAGATGCTTCTCAGAATGGAATGTAACTATTATATCCTACCTTCTCTGATAACTGGGCGTGAACACTGAGGCAAAGGCATGAAGAAAGCCTAGACCTACTGAAATAATGAGACGATCTATTCTAAATGTGTTGGCCTCCCTGAATGTTCAGTAGACATTTGTGCTGGGAGAAATAGTTTGGAACATAATGACTGCAAAAATAAAATATTCGACAATGAAGGGCGCAGTGTTCGTATACGAGGAAACATATCTTTTTGGAAATGGATACTTTGAATCGTATTAAGGCTAGGAATTGACGAAATTGCTTATTTGTTTCCAACTATAATATCTGTACAAAGTATCAATTTAGGCTTGTCGGGCATCTGTGTGAACATTGTATGCAAGGTAAGCCTTCATGTGCAAAGTCACATGAGTTATTCAACGTATTTTCTGTACAGTTTCTAAAGTCATGCAGTGCAGTGCGCTAGTATTTTGTACTGCTAACTGTTAAACTTGTATGTAAGAAGCCCTGGTATAGTACATACATAATCCTTCATATAAGATCTAGGGAAGAGTTGTGGAAGATGATTCCTTTTTCCAATTCGCTTGGGTCCTGTATTGAATTATAGACTAGATCCAAGCTGATTTGGAGATATTATCATGTGTCTCTGATCTGCTTACAATTACACACACGAGGTTTTATTTTAATTTTCATTAGAACAAGAGGGACCTCCGGATGGGGTCATTGGTGGTTGTTTATACGTGACAGAGTTTTATTGATGAGATGGGTAACCAACTTGCAGAGATTTTTACTCTGTTTGTGATTTATGTTTACCCACAATATAGAGCGGTTCCTCATTCCCTGAGTGGATGCCAGGTGAGGTGAGGAGTACTCCCGCACAAAGACGGGTGAGTCAAATAACTTTTTGGAATCAGTGATGTTTATGCAGAGTGATATATTTGATAATATTGCCTATTTTTATACAGAAGTTTTCTAAAAAATGAGAATTTGGATGGCATTTTGTTTTGTGTGCTGGGTCTTGCAGTTCTATTCATACTTATCCTATTTCCTTTAGGAATGAATCCAAGAATCCTGTAATATTTGACAACTTTCTGGATACACAGGTTATGGTAGCGTGTATCGTACCAACCTTTTTCATTTTGAGATTTATTTTGTATAGATTGTATGCACAATTTTGCAGTAGCGTTAATATAATGGTCCTGATGAAAGTCTGGATTTAGCTAATCCTTAGGCTGAAACATGTAGACCTGCCACTCTATCGCATTTCAACAGTTATTCTTTCAAACTGTCCATTCACTGTTTTTATGTTTGACACTAGGAAAGCGTTATTTAAAATTGTTGTGTGTCCTAGTAGTCAAATTAAATATTTGCACTTTTTTGATTTCACTCTTTTTGCACTGCAACTCATCAGCACCCCTTTCAAGATAAAGCTTTAGCTTACCAGTCACTGGGATCCACACTAGGCTTAGTTTTGCTACTACATCCTGTGTTCCCTTCATATGTTTTGAGGGGCACGGTTTTTGGTTGCACTAGTCTAACAACAAGAGGCAATCCCAGATGATGAGAATTGCCACTACAGTGGGCTGATGGGATTTCATTAATTCCTTTGCATTGTGAATAGTTGTTTTGACCTAGACACATTGGCGTTTGTGTTAGTCCTTTTTTCCTTGCTCGTAGACCGGTAGTGTCTTTGTGTGGTTTTCAGGTTTAGTGTGGGCACAGAATACTGCCTGGTCTTTAAATAATGTCCCTAGGACCCCATGTGTTAAAGAATTTCTTAAGTTGCCCAGAAAAGTGACCCTAATAGGTACAATCATATTCTCATCTCTGCCTGCACCGTGCTCCTCCATGACACACAGAATTGCAACCATGACCAGTACGAGGATGATCCACTCATTGCCTGCACCCTATCCCTGTTGCCATATTGAACTGTGGCCAGGTCCACTTTGAGAGTGGTTCTAAACATTCCAGCACTGCCTTACCCTTAATAGAACCTTCAAGGGTTTTAATTGTCTTAATGTTTCGAATATTATTTTAAATATCTACAATTGTACGACCTGATATATTTGATGCCGTTAATGCACAACAACTGTGACAAATGTCTTTTTAAGTTTCCGAGACCATCCTCAGGACATAAAAAATCATATCTTGGGAGACCCTCAAGCAAGAAAATTCTGAATATGGTGGTAATGTGCGACACAGCATAAATCAAAATGATTGTATCTCTCTTAGTAGCTTGCTCCTGAACTGACTTGGAAGTGACGGGCTGCAGCAAATTAATTTCAGTTGTTGAGAGCTGACTGCGATAGACTCAACGTTGTAACTACAAACGCCAGAATAATACGATAGGAGATTTTCACCAATTTTTTTAGATATCTTATCTGCCCAATTCCTTTTCTATACATCTATGAAGTCAGGCGAATAAGGACTTCAAACAGGTTATTCTACTAAGAGAGATACAATCATTTTGATTTATGCTGTGTCGCACATTACCACCATATTCAGAATTTTCGTGCTTGAGGGTCTCCCAAGATATGATTTTTTATGTCCTGAGGATGGTCTCGGAAACGCAAGAATAGAGACCGAAACGTCGACGATTGCTTTTTCTACCGGATAATAAATTAGATTGTAAATAGGTAGAAAAGCTTTTGCAATTGTTGTATAGAGAATTTTTATAGATCAATTTATTTGTATGTTCTCTTACAACGTTGTTTATCTATCATGTACCCTTGTAACAAATATTAAATCCGAATACTCTTTCATATACACCCTTTCTCTTGCTCTCTTTTGTCTCAAAAAGATCACTGTTCAGTGACAAACAGAAATTAACTTAAAAAGACATTTGTCACAGTTGTTGTGCATTAACGGCATCAAATATATCAGGTCGTACAATTGTAGATATTTAAAACAATATTCGAAACATTAAGACAATTAAAACCCTTGAAGGTTCAATTACCATAACATATCTATTGCCCAAACCCTCAAGGGTATATTGGGTTGCTCACTTTTGTGTACCTTACCCTTAATAGTGCACTCTGGAATGTGTTACTACTGACAAATGTGTTTTAATCCAGGGGTACGACGTGGAAGCTGGAGGGTGTTTGGACACATTAGCGAATAAAAAATATAATTATAAAAGAATATTGTGTAAAGAATATCCGATGTTAAAAATGTAGTTGACAGAAATATCAAAGGTGAGAATATCATTGTAAGTGTTTTTAATATTAATGTAAAAATAGAAAATGCAATTGATTATTTTGTTGTTTGTAAGTAGCATATATTGTGTGTATTTTGTTGTAGTGTGTTATATTTTATATTGTTGGTAATTCTTTTTATGTATGTGTTTAGTAAGATAAATGGTTAATAATTACATTTTTGAAATATTTATTTTTATTGTAGATCTATTATTTTTCAGCAGCAGGATGTTAGGTTTTTAAAGGTAAGAGTGGGGGGATAAAAAAATGTAAATATTTAAGTGTTAATTTGGTGTAAATGATTTCATGATATGCATATTAATATTGTAAAATGTATACATTAATACCATTACATAAAGATTTTTTAAATATTAGTTTTTAATTATTTTAAATGTTCATGTAAATTATGTTTTTGCAAAAAAGTTATTGTAAATAATAAAGGAATTTATATAATTATAGACATTTAGGTAAATAAAAAAGTAATAATGTAAAATATTTTAAAGTAATATTTCAAATCTTTTAATCAATTTTGTTCAAATGATAAAATATTTTGAGTATTTTTTAAAGATTGAAAATTATAATGTCATTATAAATAAATTGATGGAACTATTTAGCATTTTTCTAGTATAAAAATGTTAGGAATAGTGTCTAATTAAATTGTGACAATAGAATAGATATGTATTATTTATGATGTGGAAATGTATACTTTATTGCATATTATATGCTATAGATTCATTTACGAAAACACTATTATGATGTTGAGCGGAAAGCCTCCAACCGCTGATCGTAGGCTTTCTGCCCCACAGGGTAGGTTCACAGTCCAACTTCGGTATTAAGATGACGTGGTCAGAGTTTAAACTTGCGGGGGAATCCGACGAGGTTCCTATTCAGTCGGAAAGGCACCATAACCCCTAAAGGATGGCGTTTCCGCCATATTGATTATGATTTTGGTTTACATCATGGAAAAGCTCTCCGAAAGTGACATTGGGGTTCCCTAAGAGGGTCCCCTTCCCACCTAGCCCTTCGTATACTGCCCTGGTGGTCACCTAAGGTTCCCCCTTCAACATCCCCGCACCATGTTGCAGGATCTGTGAGGGGCCTGCCACATGGTGCAGTGATGTTGACAAACTTCTATTTTTCAATGGGAGTTTGTGCTGGGTTCACCTTCAGCCCACCGCACAAGCTCCCAATGAAAAATTGAAGTTTTCAACCACATTATGTGCGGCGCATCCTAATTGGGATTGCAGAACAGCCAACCCATGGTCAGGCGGTTCCTTTCCTGCAACACTGATGTGCGTACACAAGTCCACCCGACATCGTGGCAAGGGCCTATGTGAAAATGTTATAATGGAATGTTTAACATGTTTCTTATTGGAATATGTTCTGCTGTTTGGAATATATTTATTATAATGTATTCATTTTAATGAAAACATGTTTTTATTATTTAATTTGAAAATTCGTTATTTGGTTTTTCTTTTATGCATTTCATATTTCTAGTATGCATATTTTTTTATTTTATGTTCACATTTTAGGCATATTAGCAAATAATAGTACACATATATTAGTTATTAATAGTGATAAACATATTTTATATGTGAAGGTTTAATTCTATTTTTTTTCATTTCCAAGCTTCATTTCGATCATTGCAGACCATAAAAGCAGAAGATAAAAACATATAATACTTAATTTCTTTAAACATCACAAAGTATAACCATTAGCAGTTAATTATGCAACCTTAATAACAAGTTCAAAAGTTATTAGAGTTTAAAAGGCATTTAAAACAGTGAATTCATATTTTATGGGTTCAAAGCAGTGGAAAACGGAAAGAATATATTTAGGCTGCACTAGAGGAATTTAAAAACTTGCTATGCCTAATCCACATGGAGTTAAGGAAACGGGACACAGCAAAAACAATCGGGGTATGTTCCAGTTTGCATAACTCTAAGAGCCTCCCATATTTGTCTGAACCCCATATTTCTGCATATTGGTAGGAGCCAGTACCTTCTGGTTGCAATATAACCTGGACACAAGAAAAAACAGGTGTGTAAGGGTATCTACCTGGCTCTCACAGACAGGACAGCCGGGTGGGGAGGCTTTGGTCCATTTGTTTGTAAATGCATGGACTGGCAGGCAACCCCATCTAAACTGAACCTAGAGTTTCCATGCCATGAGTGGATAGACGTCTTCAAGGAAAGTCTCAAATAAATATTGATCTTCAAATTTAAAAAAATCTGAAGTTAAACAGCCATGATTAGCATTTCCATGAAGTTCACCAAGTCTAAAAAGCCTGTGAGATTTAACTAACTCGAGGCGTGAAATAGTCCAGGACGCTTCCTCCGGGTGGGTCAATAAATTTGGCCTGCCTGTCTAAAGCACAGGTATTTTATATGTGCCAACCAGGATATTTTGCCTACCCCTGGAATCCCCAGCATCACCTTGAGTTCCTACTGGTAAACTAGCAGTTCGGATGTCGCCCATAGTCGGCGCCAAAAGGTGAAAGGTCGCAACTCGATTTACTCATTTATGGGTCTGAGGCCAAGGTCCATGCATAAGGCGATGAGAGGGGTACTTGGGGGTAGGCCCAGGAGTTGTCTCATAAACGTATTCATCAACAACAATCAAACAACTTAAAATTAGAGCGACAAAAGGGAATACAAACAAAGGCCTATAAATACAGAGTGGTGGGGCTAACAAGGCCTTAACCCACATAGGTCAAAAGTTCAACATGTGTAATACGGTTAGCAGCAAGAATGGCATGTAAACATAAACCAGCGTGTACAAGCTACTAGGGCTAAAGATACACTAACCCACAGGGCGAAAGTGCAACATGTGTAACACTGTCAGCAGTAAGAAGGGCATGTAAACATATACCAGAGTGTACAAGCTACTAGGGCTAAAGGTACACTAACCCACAAGTCAAAAGTGCAACGTGCGTAGTGTCCAATACCTTCCTCAAATTGATTTACATTGGTGTGGGAATGGTAAATGTCACCCCTTTAGTGTCCAACACCTTCCCCATTTTGGTTTAGTTTAGAATGGTAATAGGTAATGTCACACTCCTTTATGTCCAACACCTTCCCTCAAATGGTTCAGATTGGAATGGGGGTAGTAAATGTCACTCTTTTAGTGTTCAACACCTTCTCCAAATTGGTGTAGATTGGAGGGGAAAAAAGAAAATGTAATTTCTTCAGAGCACAGCACCTTCTTCAAATTGGTTTAGATTGGAGCATGAATAGTAAATGTCACCACTTTAGTGTCTAATACTTTCTTCAAAATGGTTTATGTTAGATTGAATATATTTAATTTAACAATTTTAGTGTCAAATGCTTTCTTTAAGTTGTATTAGAATGTAGTGAGAATAATTTATGTAATTTAATTAGTACTGTTGGTGTTTAAAAAGAAAAGTTTATTTAATATGCATTTCTGCAACGTATTCATATATACTCCTATTTAAAATGAAACATTTCTATTTTGATAAATAAAATGAGTTTAATACATTTTGTTATTAAATAATCACTGTTATCATATTAAAATAGCATTGTGTTTTGTAGATGTTCCAGGTTTTTTTCTATTGTTTAACATTTTAACATTTCCAATATTGTTTTATATGCATATTTTAACATCCTTTTTACATAGGATTTTTCAGTGGATGTTACATAATTGCCTATTTTCTCTACTATTTTTTTATTTATACTTTTTTTAAACATTTATTACAAAAAAAATTGAAATTCTTTAAATATTTAATACTATTTTACATTTTTTATTACATTTATTCAACATTTGTAACTTTTTTCCACATTAATTTCTATGCGGAGAAAGTCCTAATTTAGTTTCATTTACTGCTACCTTCTATTTTGTAATCTGTTTGCGTCATTGTTTGCCTATTTTCAGGGATCGAGGTTGAGGTAAGGAGCTGCTGTTGACCTGAACAGGTGAGTCCTTTTTAAAGGTTTTTAAAGATTTTAAAGTAAAGCTGGGTCTGATTGCTTAGTGGAGTGATACATTCTCTGAAGGGGCCTGTGTTCGTCTTCATAGTCACAGGTTCAAATCCAGGCGGGTCCACTCAGCCTTTCATCCTTTTGAGGTCATTAAAATAAGTACCATTGAGTGGGGTAACAGTAAACATCTGTTTTTCTGCGCCAAGATACCCTGGGGTGAACATCTACAAACATAAGTTATGTTTTGAGGGTAGTAGGAGAACTAGACTTTAGCTACATTTAGTTGTTTTGTGTGCTTTTCACTAGTGTATAGGTTTGGGTTTTCATGTGTTTTAGTAATGTAATGATATGTTATGTTATATTGTGTTATGTGACTAGCTTTATGATGATTAAGTGTAATGTTTATGTATTTTGGGAATGTAATGTTTTTTGCAGGTGGGTTTTCTGTTTTATTTTGCTGTTTTTTTCTAACAACGTGTCTTATGGTCATTTGGATTTACCTTTTTTTCTTTTAGGAAATCTCTTTTGGTTAAGAATAAACCCCTTCCTCACCGCCACTACATGAGATTTTGCACTTGAGAAAGGCATGGATGCGAACACCTTCATCAAGGATTACAGATAACTTTTCGATGGAAATGTTGTAGATTTTCAAAACTCTGCCTTTGCCATCAGTACTTTTCAGAAGTGGAGCTTAAATGTGAGCACCTGCTTTGTTCGTAACTGTAAGTGCTTCCCATTGATATTTTATTTCTATGAAATGATCATCGTGCCAGAGTGCATTCTCCCCAGAGTTTTTATCCAAGAAGAATCCACTGGTTTGTGCAACATCTCTACCCAACAGGAGTACTTTCTACTGGATAATTAGTAAGTGCCACATCATTGGGTATCTGCATAGTGCATCCCCTATGCCACAGCTGCATAACAGATGCTGAGGAAATGTCTCCAGTGACCGTGTGTGTCTGTAACTTTATGATTGTTCTTCAAGCGTCTTCACCAGATAACTTTACAAGGTGGAACTGCAGGGAAAACACACTTAAATGACTTGTTCTTTACATAACTAAGTGTTTCTTTGTTTGATGGAGATGCAATTGTATTCCTAGGCACCAAGACCCTGTTTCTAAAATAGTCAGGAAACGTGTTCTGGGGGGCCTTTATTAAGCTGTCCAACATCCTGGGAATAGGGCAGGAAGATGTTTTATACCACTAATGTTTATGGGGCGGGCCAAATGGGTGGGGTTTCTAGGCACATTTACATAGTTCTAGATTTTATAAGTGTAGAACATGATCTCTAGTTTTAGCAGCAGATGACAAGAAAGAACTCCTACATCACAGACACTTCATTATATTTTGCACTCAAGAAAACCAAGGATGCAAACGCCTCCATCAACGATTACAGAATATTTTTCAAGCAGAGGAAACACAGATCAGTTTAGCTGAAGAGCCAGGTCTTGAGGGTCTTCCTGAAAGTGTTCAGGGAGGGGGCACGTCTGATGTCTGCCGGTAGCTCATTCCAGGTCTTGGCTTTAATGTGAGAGAAGGATCTTCCGCCTGCTCTGGCTCTGTGTATGCACAGGGTTTCAGCCAGTGCGAGGTTCGAAGATCAGATGTTTCTTTTGGGTACGTGGAAGTTGATTCTGTCATTGAGGTATTTGGGTCCGATGTTGTGTAGGCATTTGTAGGTGTGAGTGTGGATTTTGGAAGTGACTCTTTCCTCCAATGGGAGACAGAGGAGACTTTGTAGGTGTTGGCTGATGTGTTCGTGTCAGCGGATGCCAAGGACGAGTCTGGCGGCGGTGTTCTGTATTGTCTGGAGTTTGCAGAGTGTGTTTCCATAGTCCAGTCTGCTGGCGATGAGTGTGTGGGTGACTGTCTTCCTTGACTCAGGGGGGATCCACTTGAAGGTCTTGCGGAGGGTGCAGAGGGTGCAGAAGGTATTAAGGCAGCTGGATGTGATGGTTCATGGTGAGTGATGAGTCGAGTAGGATGCCAAGGTTCTTGGTGTGGTCTGAGGTGGTAGAGGGCTTTCGAGGGCAGTCCGCCACCAGGTGCTGTCCCATGCAGAAGGGGTTGTACCGAGGACAAGGACTTCTGTCTTCTCGGCATTGAGCTTCAGGCAGCTGTTGGTCATCCAGACTGCGATGTCCTGCATTCCTTTCTGGAAGTTGAGTTTGTCAGTGGTGGGGTCTTTGGTGAGGGAGAGGATGAGCTGGGTGTCGTCGGCGTAGGATACAATGTTGAGGCCGTGTTGTCAGACTATGGCTGTGAGGTGGGCCATGTAGGTGTTGAAGAGGGTGAGACTCAGTGATGAACCCTGTGGGACTCTGCAGGTGATTTTCTTGTGGTCCGAGAGGAAGGCTGGGAGTCTGATCAATTGGCTTCTTCAGGTGAGGAATGATTGGATCCAGCCCAGGGCTGTTCCTTGTATGACTGTGTCGGTTAGTCTGGCGACTAGTGTGCGGTGGGAGACGGTGTCGAAGGCCGCTGCTAGTTCGAGTAGGATGAGGGCTGCTGAGTGTCCTTGGTCCAGAAAGGGTGCGGATGTCATCTGTGGTGGCAAATAGGGCGGTCTCTCTGCTGTGGTTGCTCCAGAATCTGGATTGGGACAGGTTGAGGACGGCGTTCCCTTCAATGAATCATGTTAGTTTCCTGTTGACTGTTTTGTCTCCAACTTTGGCTGCGAAGGGGAGGAGCCGGATGGGCCGATAGTTCTTGAGGTCGGTGGGGTCAACAGTGGGCTTCTTCAGCATGGAACTGACTTCTGCATGCTTCCAGTCATCTAGGAAGGTGCCTGTTTTAAAGGTGGTGTTGATGGTGCATTGTAGTTCGGGTGCAATGGTGGTCGCAGCTCTGTGGTAGATGTGAGGGGGCAGGGGTCTCTGGGGGCCCCCAAGTGGATGCTTTTCATTGTCAAGGCGGTGTCTTTGTCTGTGATCGGTGTCCAGTTGGAGATGGTGGGCTGGCTGGTGTTTCTGGAAGAGGGGGCTGTCTGTGGTGCCTGGTGGATGGTTGATGAAGTTGTCATAGAGGTTTTTGGTCTTGAGGTGGAAATTGGTTCCAAGCATGTCACAGAGGTCTTGAGATAGGGTGATGTCTGTGGCTTCGCTGCATGAGTTGGTGAATTCTTGAATGACACTGAAAAGTTTCTTGGAGTTAGTGGAGTAGGCCAGGATTTTGATGTGGATGAAGTTCCTCTTGGTGGCTCTGATCTGGTTGTGGTAGTGAGTCATGGCGTCCTTGTAGGTGGTATGGTTTTTGGTTGTTTTGGTGGTCCTCCAGTTCTTCTCCTGGCATCTGAGGGTGCGTCTGGCTTCTTGGAGAGCGGTGGTGAACCAGGCAGCTTCCCTGGGGCATTGTCTGTCGGGGTTGCGTAGCAGGCGAGCATGTCTGCACAGTTAGAGATCCAGGTGTGAAGTTCTCTGGTGGCATTGTTTGTGTCATTTGGTCAGGTGCCCAGGTGTGGTTGTCTAGGAAGAAGTTGGAGTTGAGTTGTTTGTCGGTAACTTTGTTCCATTTCCTTCATGGCGGGCGTGGGGCTGGTTTAAGTGCCTTGGGTTTGTTGATGGAGAAGTGTACGCAGTGGTGGTCTGTCCATGGCGGCTGCATTGTATGGCTGAATTGGACGCTGTTTCCTGCCATGAAGATGGGGTCCAAGGTGTGTCCTTCTCTGTGGGTCGGTGTGTTGATGAGTTGTTTAAGTCCGATGCTGGCGAGGATCTCACGGAGGATAGTCGAGTTGGGGTCACTGGGGTTGTCGAGGTGGAAGTTCAGGTCTTCAGTTTGTTGAGACAATGGCGTGGGGTACGCTGAAGTCGGTGATGGTAGTGGCAAAGGGTGTTCAGGAGCCGGGCGGTCTGTATAAAAGGGTTCCTCGGAGTGTGGCTTTGGGGGTGGTCTGAATCTTGAAATGCAGGTGTTCGGTGCAGGGGAAGGTTTCACTGGAGGTAGTGAGGCGGAGGGTGCTCTTGCGAGTGATGGCGAGGCCCCCTCCTGGGTGGTTGGGGCGATGTTTCCTCTGGATCTTGTATCTGTCTGGGATGGCGGTGCTGATGTTGAGGATGGAGGATGTGTTGGTCCAGATGTCCATGGCTTGTTTATGTACGGAGCGTACGTTGTGGAGGATGCATTTTAGACTGTTGCCAGTGCTGGCATCGTCGGTGTTGGAGGCCGGGGTGGTGGTTATGGTCTGGCAGCAGTGGAGGCAGGAGAACTGGCTGTGGGTTGTGTTCAGCGAGACCTGTTGGCATTCTCTAAATCACCCAAGGTTGAGAGGGAGGAGGGTGGATGTGTCATAGCTATGGGTAGTGGGAGGTCCACGGTCGCAGACGGGCACAGATGGGCTTGCCTTTGGCACACCTTTGGTGAGCCAGCAGTGCACCCGCAGTGCACAGCCGCTATTACGTAGGGGAGGTGGGAGGGAGGAGAGGCTGGGAGGCGGGAGTGGGGAAATTCTGGGGGCAGCAGCGGTGAAAGGCGAAAGGAACAGGCAGGTATGAGAAAAAAACCGTGGTGGAATTAGAGCAAGACACGGATGGGCCCATTAACATTGGCACAACAGGGAAAAAATTAAGAAAAAAAATGGCTGAGAAAGGCTACAGTGGTTGCAGGCAGTTTGGTCCCAGTTGGAGCGGGCAGCAGGTGCAGGAGCGGGCAGCAGCCTCGAACTTCCCAAGGAGGAGATCGGGTCTAGAGGCAAGAGATGGCACAGCAGAGCTGCGGCGGGAGAGAGTGGACCTAGACCAAAGGTCGAAGGTCTTTCTCCGACCCTCTGACCCTACAAAAACAACTCACAGGCAATTTTCCTGCCGCCACTGCTACTGAACCTTCATCACCCTCTGCACCACCATGGCCGCAACCCCCACAAATTGTACGCC
Source organism: Lissotriton vulgaris (assembly GCF_964263255.1). Classification (NCBI taxonomy): domain Eukaryota; kingdom Metazoa; phylum Chordata; class Amphibia; order Caudata; family Salamandridae; genus Lissotriton; species Lissotriton vulgaris. Next base: position 106,089 of record NW_028253173.1, read on the forward strand.
AACACCACCGAAGCCCTGAAGTGCATCCTCTTCAACGTGCGCTCCCTGCACAGACACGCCACTGAGATCTGGAACCTCCTTGACACCCTCTCACCAGACGTCGCCTTCTTCACAGAAACCTGGACCAATGCCTCCTCTGCCGCTGACAACACCATCGCAGACAGATACAAGATCGAGAGGAAGAACCGCCCCAACCTGCACTTCCAGGTCCAGCCCAGCCCCAACGCCATACTTCACAGCACCCTCACCTACAGACCCCCCCCTGCCCCCATACGCCTTTCAACTCCACCATCACCGACCTGATCGCACCCCACGCCATCGCCTCCATGGACTACATACTCATCGGAGACCTTAACTTCCACCTCAACATCCCCAGCAACTGCAACTCCACAACCCTCCTTTACAACCTCACCAACATCAGACTGAAACAACTCATCACCACTTCCACCCATAAGAACCCACTTCAGCCACACCACGCAACCCCCATGGACTGACCACCACTGTGTACACTTCTTTGTCAACAAACCCAAGCTGCACAGACAAGTTCTGCACCCCCCACGAAGAAACTGGAGCACAGTCACAGTGGATCAGCTCAACTCCACCCACAACAGCAACACACCCACTTCCACAACCAACGCCAACCACAAAGCAAGGGGACTTCACACTTATCTCTCCAGCTGCGCAGACAAGCTTGCCCCGCTATGCGACTCCGATGGACAGTGCCACAGGAAAGCCACCTGGTTCACCACCAACCTCCAAGAAGCCAAAGGCACCTGCAGATGCCTCGAGAAGAACTGGCAAAACAATAATATGCACAAAAACCACACCACCTACAAAAACACCATGACAGAATACCACCAACACATCAGAACCACCAAAAGAACCTTCATCCACAACAAAATCTTCGCCAACACCAGCAACTCCAAAGAGCTCTTCAGCATCATCCAGAAATTCTCCAACTCCACCAGTGAAACCATAGTCATCACCCCCTCCCAAATTAGGAACGTACATCAACCTGAAAATCAAGAATGTCTACAATAACTTCAACAACAAAACAACTGACCCTCTGGGGGCCACACCCTCCTGCAACACCAGCCAGCCAACAATCACTCCCTGGACACCGGTCAACACCGAAGACACCGCCTCAACCTTGAAAAGCATCCACTCTGGGGCCACCATGGACCCCTGCCCTCCTCACATCTACTACATAGCCACCACCACCATCACACAAGAATTACAACACACCATCAACGCCACCTTCATGACGTGCTCCTTCCCCGATGACTGGAAATTCACAGAAGAGAGTGACGAAACCATCAGCAGATCCCTCAGACCTCAAGAACCTTTGGCCCATCTCTCTCCTTCCCTTCACAGCACAAATCGCTGAGAAGACTGTCAATGCACAGCTAACAAAGTTCATCAAAGACAACTCCATCGTCGACCCCTCCCAAAAAGGATTCTGCATCAACCACAGCACAGAGGCAGCCCTACTCGCCGCCATGGACGACATCTAAACCCTCCTCGACCAAAGCCACACCGCAGCCCTGATACTACTCGACCTGTCAGCAGCATTCAATACAGTCACCCACCACACACTCACCACCACTACGCCGGCATACAAGGAACCACCCGCGACTGGATCCACTCATTCCTGACTGGCAGAAGTCAAAGAATCAGACTACCACCCTTTTTCTCTGAACCCACAGGAATCAACTGTGGAGTACATCAGGGCTCATCACTCAGCACAACCCTCTTCAACATCTACATGGCCCCCCTTGCCACCATCGTCAGACAGCACGGCCTCGGCATAGTATTCTATACTGACACCCAGCTCATGCTCATCTTCTCCGTCACCAAGGATCCCACCACCACCAGACTCCACTTCCAGGAAGGAATGCAGGACATTGCTGCCTGGATGAGCAACAGCTACCTTAAGCCTAATTCAGAGAAAACAGAAATGCTCATACTCAGAACCACCCTGTTAGCATAAAACAACACCTGGTTGCCCACCGCACTCGGCAGCCCTCCAACCCTCAAGGACCCCGCCAGAAACCTTAGCATCGTACTCGACTCCTCCCTCTCCATGAACAAGCAAGTTAACACTGTCACATCCAGCTGCTTCAACCACCTCCGTATTCTCCAAAAGAACTTCAAATGGATCGTCCGAGTCAATGAAGACAGTCACCCACGCACTCATAACTAGCAGATTGGACTACGGAAATGCCCTCTACACCGACATCAACAAGTCTACTCCACAAGCTCCAGTTGATACAGAATACCGCAGCCAGAATTGTCCTCGACATCCCCCAACACAAGCACATCAGCCAATACCTACAGAACCTCCACTGGCACCCTGTTGAGAAGAGAATCACCTTCAAGATACTCACCCACAACTACAAATGCCTCCACAACACAGGCACCCCAATACCTCAATGAGAGAATCAACTTCCACGTACCCAAAAAAAACAACTGCTCCACCAACCTCGCCCTCACCAAAACCCCATGCATCCGCAGAGCCAGAACAGGGGCAAGAGCTTTCTCCTACATCACTGCCAAGACCTGGAATGAGCTCCGTATCGACATCAGGCACGCCCCCTCCATGGACACCTTCAGAAATAACCCCAAGTCCTGGCTATTTGAGTGTCTGGAGCTGCATTCCTCCCAGCCCCTTGAAACCCTCACAGGTGAGTAGTGCACTTAAAATACCCTGATTGATTGATTGATGGATTGATCGATTTGATTGATTGATTGATTGTGTGTGGATTTGTGAGTGGCTTTAAGGATCCATGAGTGGGTATGTGCGTGGTTGTATGGGTCTGTGAGTGGGTGTGTGAGTGTCTGTAAGGGTCTGTAATTTGGTATAAGAGTGGATGTATGGATCTGTAAGTGGGTATATGAGTTGTTTTGTGGGTGTATGAGTGGCTGTATGAATCTGTGAGTAGGTGTCTGAGTGGCTGTATGGGTCTGTGAGTCAGTGTGTGAGTGGTTTTTATGGGTGTGGGAATGACTATGGGCGTGTGAATGGTATGTTAGTTGCTGTATGAGTCTCTGAGTAGATGTAAGAGTGGCTGAATGGGTGTGTGCGTGCATGTCTGAGTGTCTGTGTGGATGTGTCAGAAGCTGTCTGTCTGAGCCAGAGCAGAATGTCACCTACCCCTTTATCAAACTAGGGTTCACAATTTTGCACAAAATATCTACCCACCTGGAGTACTTTCTATTGGTTAATTAGGAAGTTCTAACTCATTGGGTAAATATCTGGTGCATATTCTACACCACAGCTGTGTAATAGACCAGGAGGAAATGTCTCCAGTGATCTTCTGTGCATTTAATTTTGGCATTTTGATTATTGCTTAAGCGTCTTTTCCAGAATTCTGTGAATTCTCCAACAGAGAAAATGACAAGATTTCAAAGACGTGAATCGCCACCAAATAGGGGTACTTCGCCTTAACTATAAAAAACAAGTGCTTCTTTGATTGGTGGAGATGTCCTCATATTCTTGGGCACCACAAACGTGCCACCAAAATTGGTGGGGAATGTGCTTGTGTGCCTTTTGGTAAGTTGTCCATCATCCTAGCAAAAGGTGGGAAGACCTCTGCATACTACTAAGGTGGATGGCGAGGGACCAATCGGGTGAGGCTTCAAGGTGATTTTGCATATTTGCATACTGATAGTCATTTAAAGGGAGAACCATGGTCTCTGCTCTAACCAGGAGAGGACAAGAAATGATATTGTCACAGTTACTAGAGATTGCAATGTGATAGATCAATGATGCATTCACCTCCAGCAAGGATTTCAGATAATTTTTCAATTTGGAACTGCGGAGTAAATACACTTGCTTTGCCAAGCCCAAGAACTTAGGATCATGTGTCCTTTACAGAAGGGGAGGGGGACTTCCATCCCCGCAATCCAAAATTGGCCCAGTGGACCCCATCCCCAGGGGCATAGCAAAGAATTATTGGGTGAGGGGCCATATTGCCATATTGCCCCCTGCCCCCAGCCAATTTTGGCCTGTGGAACCGATTCCCCAGGCCCTGCTACTTGGTGCTGGATGCCGTGGCCCCACCCAGGGCACCCATTGTGCAGTGTTGTGGACTGTGGTGAGAGCCCCAATGCACCAAGGGTCCCTGCCGGCTTCCCATGTCCATCAGGAGCCAACATTGCTCCTGCAAGCAGGGAAACACAAACAATGCTGCTCCCTGCATGTGGGAACAATTGTTTTATTTGTTTTTTTGGCAGTGGGTAGGAAAACAGATAAAAAGTCTGCTTCTAGTGGATGAGAGAAGTTTTCCTGCTCCCGGCAGCTGGCTTCAGAGTCATTGTTTACTCTCACTTAGTGGGAACTGTCAAAGCTCCTGCCAAGCAACAGCAAACAACTATGTTCCGAGAGTTGGTACCTTAGAACATAGGAAGCTGAGCCTGGAGGTGGTGGTCTTCAGGAATAATATTTGCTCCAGGAGGGCCCCTGGGCAGAAAAAAATCCCAGGAGGGGGCCATGTGGCCCCCTCTCTTTGCAATACTGCCATTAGCCCCAGGGAGGCGGTGGTCCCCGGGGTGCTAATGGGTTAATGATTGGGATCCACGCAACCCCCTCTTTTATTTTGGCCAAGCCCCAGGAATGTGGCCATCCCCAGGTTTATAAACAGCTTTGGGAGCCTCCCCTTCACCTCAATTGTATTTTGCCTACCCAGGCAGGCGGTGGTCCCCAGGGGCTCTTTCTATACCAAAAGCTACCTCTCTGCCAAATTTAGTGTAATTCTTTCCAGCAGTTTTTTAACCCGTTGACCACGGCACGAATTCCGTCGCAGTGCGGGCGAATTAACGAGTTAGCGGGGTTTGGATGGCCCCGGCCTTCCTCCTCACACACCCACTGTGGAAAAAGTTAATCTACCATTTTTCCCAGCCCCTGTTTATATATATATATATATATATATATATATATATATATATATATATATATATATATATATATATATATATATATATATATATATATATATATATATATATATATATATATATATATATATATGTATATAAGTGAAAAATAACAAACCACAGCAACAACGAGCTCCAAGATTCATCACAACATATAGCAAAGAGAGCAATAATATAACAAACAAAATTCAGAAATATTGACACATAATAGCTGGAGAACCAGATATTGGCCAACTACTTGGTTCACATCCAAATGTAACATACAGAAAGGCCAGATCGCTAAAAGACATATTAGTCCAGAGCCATTATCAAGAACAGCCACCAACAAACTGGTTAGCAAACCAACAGAAAGGATTCACAAAGTGCAACGCCTGTAAAGCGTACAAAATTGGACGGAATATGAAAACCATAGAAGAACCAAATGGCAACACGATAACTATTGAACAAAATATCTCCAACACATCACAATTTGTGGTATATGTCATTGAATGTAACTGTGGCATGAAATATATAGGAAGCACAACATGTATGATCAAAAAACGAGTGCTGGAACATATCCGTGCTGTAAAAAATTGAAATATGGCATATGCAACTGCAAAAGGGGAACTGGAAAGCAATGTCATATTATGGAATACATATGATCCCTCCAGGAGAAAGAGGAGGTGATCGAACTAAGAAATTCGAACCTAAGTATATTGTGCGCCTTAGAACTAAGTTCCCCAGAGGAATCAACCTTGATGAGGAACTTTATGTACATCTTGGATGAACTACATGAACTGACAGCAATAAAATTCATGACAATCTCGATAAACCTGAACATGCGGGCACTAAACCCAAGACCATGTACATACTATGAACTGATATACTGGTACAAAAGTAAAAATAAGTGGGTACTATACCCAACCAAAGACATTCACTTAAAGACAATATATCAGGAAAAAAGTGTGTAAATAAATCAGTAACATGAGCGATATAAATCGGGGTCATTAACACTGATGCAATGTAGATTATCTACATCTGTGATACATGATACTAATGTTTATCACCCAAGAACAACCCTTGTACACCACAATGTCCTTTTGTAAATATGTATAAAGCTGTATTATGAATTTCACACCACAAATCCCATAATGCAACATTGCAGCAGAGATGGGTATTTAAAGTGAACGTGAAAAGGGACTCACTAACCGTGATTAGGGCCATCCAGGCTGAAACGCGTTGGTTGAGTGGAACTGTGGAATAATAAAAACCACTAAGTAACCTACTTTGGAGTGCTGCGCCATTTGTTCATGTTGGAATCGAGTTTGAGGGTCAGGATCCTACCCTAGCGTTGAGCACCCGCTGTTGAGCGCTGATAGACCTATCTGGATCACATTGTGGATATATATATATATATATATATATATATATATATATCGTGGTGTGTGAACAAGACTACGTCAGTAGTCGAAACGTTGCATTTTGGAAGGCACAAGAACTAAATAAAACATCTTGCCTGGAAAGCGTGGGGTCTGTCTCTTCTCTCGCCGCTGTGCAGTGGAGGTTTGAAGATTTGTGCTGATATATATATATATATATATATATATATATATATATATATATATATATATATATATATATATATATATATATATATTCACTGAAAAAAACATAGGTTTTAGGCCTTATATAGTTAGGAATTAACATTTAAAAAGCCTTGAAAATTCACTGAAAAAAACCATAGGTTTCAGGCCTTATATAGTTAGGAATTAACATATAAAAAAACATTGAAATTCCTCCTATATAGTTAGTTGGACTAACTATACATGGCGCACCCGCAATCCACTGCTGATGATGTCACATATTACATCATTCATGACATCGTCAGTGACATCACTGATGACATCACTGATGACATCTCAAATGACATCACTGATGACATCACTGATGACATCTCATTTGACATCACTGATGACATCACTGATTACATCATTCATGTGATAATACGATGCACCTCTTCACACTCTAATATAACCTTTGATACACCCAGTGTTAAATACAGACTAACATTCTTGAAACTATTGACACACCAATACCAGTTACGACATAGGCACGCACTGATTCCTAGGTCTACTCACACATCCACTCATTCACCAATACAATCACTCATACATACAGTCACTCATCAATGCAACACTATCATATGCACTCATACACCTATGCAGACACTCACACACTGCCACTCATCCATGGAGTTACTCACACACCTAGTCAGTCATGCAAAGAATCAATCACACTTCCATTTCCTCATCTATATAGTTATACACACAACACCTTACTTATTCAAACATATACTAACACATACTTACTCTCTTATACAATCACTGATACAAGTACACATTGATCTGCACAGAGTCACACACCTCCCAGCCAGCCACACACACACTCAGTCTCCCGTACAAATATTTGGGCAACCAATCAATAACCCATATAGCCACTCATATAGCTACTGATCAACGCATGCAGCAGCTTACACAACAACAGACATACTGATGCACACATTCACAGTTTAGTCACTAACCTATGCATTCAGTAAGACACATTTAATCACTCACCCATACAGTCAGTCACGCACCTACTAAATCATTCATCCAGACACTTATACATCCACTCATTCTTCAATATGTAAAACATATTCAAACTTTACAAAAAAACAGTCAGTGGATGATGTCATCAGTGATGTCATCAGTGATGTCAAATGAGATGTCATCAGTGATGTCATCAGCGATGTCATTTGAGATGTCATCAGTGATGTCATCAGTGATGTCATTGACCATGTCATGAATGATGTAATATGTGACATCATCAGCAGTGGATTGCGGGTGCGCCATATATAGTTAGTCCAACTAACTATATAGGAGGAATTTCAATGGTTTTTTATATGTTAATTCCTAACTATATAAGGCCTAAAACCTATGGATTTTTCAGTGAATTTCAAAGGTTTTTTAAATGCTAAATCCTAAGTATATAAGGCCTAAAACCTATGTTTTTTTCAGTGAATATATATATATTCTGAACTCCGTTCCCAAATCCGCTTTTCCAGCAAGAAAGGATGCAGACCCAAAGCTAGTGCTGAAGCTGTTTTATTTCGCGCGCACCTCCGCCATATATATATACATATATTGCTCTATCAACTAATAACAAGCATTTGCAATGCAATAGGTCTCGCATTTGCGAGAGTTTGAGCTATTGGCATAGTAAATGACCACCCACCTAATTTAGATTGGTGCATATATAGCATTTTTTCAATGCCTGTCACTGGCAGTAAAAAGCTTGCTGTAAAGTGCATTGAAAAGTGTTGTACGTGAAGTGGTGAGTTAGTGATGAAGTTGCAGTGTTACTAGAGAGGCCAAACAGTGAATGGGCATGAAAGTAAACTTAACTATGAAGGTTGGCAATAAGATTTTGTAAACACACCGGAAAGCTCCTGCAGGGAAGCTGTGTTGCTGTTTATCCTGCCCTTGTTTGGTGTTTGTATTCGGGTGGTACCAGGGCGACAGGATTGTGGAAACCACGAAGTGTGACATTCCACTAATAAAGGAGTAAGAATCCAGTTTCCCATTCCCAAGCAGCACAGAATGAGGTGTCAGTGCAGACTAACTTGAGAAAAACAGAATGCGAAGCATTATGGGGCAATTTAAAGTAACTTTAGATGTAGTGATAAAGCGCAGGCCAACATTAGGAAAACTGAACCCAAACCATTAAGGTGCAATTTAAAGTAACTGAGCACACAATGGTATGTTGTCTGCACTACGCAGTATGGCCTGTTAGTAAACTCTTGCTGTGTATTATATTTTAAATAAAATAGCACACAGGAGAACTTTTATGAAATAGCCTCTGTTCTTTGTTCGCTTAATTGTGCAGTTTTGTGTGTGGTCCTGTGGTTCAAAAATTAAAGCCTGAGAAATAGGAAGATGGTGCCCATATTCTTTGAAAATTTGCGAAGATTCAGCAACCAGCGCCAAAGTTATTCCCAATAGAACGTTGGGGATTTTCTATGGAAACTAGGTCCTAACTATATAAGGTAATGTGATAAACAAATGTATGTTCAAAGAAATATTAAGTGATGTGCAGTGCAGTGCTTTGAAATGCAGCGCTGTGATGTGCAGTGCTGTGCTCTGACGTGCAGTGACACTCTCTGACATGCAATGCTGCACTGTGCTGTGATATGACGTGCAGTGACATGCCCTCCTATGCCACAATGGGATGTGCAGTGCTATTATGTGCAGTGACACGCTTTCACTTGCAGTAATGTGCGTTGCAGTGTTCTTAAGTGCAGTGACACTCATGTGTAGAGCTGTACTCTGATGTGCAGCACTGTGATGTGCAGTGCAGTGATCTGATGTGTAGTACAATGTTCATTCATACAGTGTATTGTGCAGCGCTGTGCTCAGCAGGCAGTGATATGCTCCTGCGTGCAGTGCAGTTGTCACACGCTCTGACGTGCAGCCTGTGCTCTGACGTGCAGTGATCTGATGTTCAGTGCAGTGCTCCAAAGTGCAGCTACACGCTCCCGTGTGCAGCGCTGTGCTCTGATGTACAGTCAGATGCTCTTGCGTGCAGTGCCTCTGATATACAGTGCAGTGCTCTGACATACAGTCACACACTGATGTGCCCTGACGTGCAGTGCTTTGAAGTGGAGTGCTCTGAAGTGCAATGACAAACTCTAACGTGCAACACTGTCATGTGCAATATTCTGACATGTAGCGCTGTATGTGCAGTGCTCTGACATGCAGTCACATGCTCTGGCATGCAGCTCTGTGACGTGCAGTGCTCGGACGTGCAGTACTCTGACGTGCAGCGCTGCGATGCGCACAGACCACCGTGCCGCGCTGCACCAGACTGAGGATTCCCTCGATGGCAGCCCCCCCTCCTGCCCCCCGCAGCGCATCATCAGCAGAGCTGGGGGGGCGGAGGCCCCCGCCGCCCCCGGACGCGCTGCAGCTCATCCCGGTTTAATTAGAGGCTGCCTGGTTGCTGGGAGCAGGCGGGGGAGAGGGGGGGCTAAAATTAGCTCCCCCCGTCCTTACGTCTGGAGAGCTGCGAGCGCTCACTCAGGCCTGAAGAGGGGGCATCGACGGAACTGACAAGTGGTGATGGGGGAGGGGGCAAGGGGGGGGCTGTACATCCCATCTTTCCAACCAAGGAGGAGGCGGCAGCAGTCACAGCACACACCTGTGCAGGCAGGGCAGCAGGAGGAGCCAATGAGCGCTCAGCAACGACGTCTCCTCTTTTCCCGGGGTTCCCTCAGCACACATGAGCCCCGCACCATCCGGCATCATTATCCGGTCTCCCCCTTGGCACGGGAGACCGGCGGGCACATCATAGGCTTCCCCCAGGCAGGGGGAAGCGGAAACCACGTCCTCCCAGCCCCGCCCACAACCAGGCGGCGGCCATCTTGAGGTGGCTCGGGCCGTGGCGGTGATCTCGGGAGTAAAACGAGGGGTGGGCACCCTCGAAATTAAAATAAAACACATTAAAATAAAAGAGAGAAGCCCCGCAAGCTCCCCCCCCCAAAAAAATTCCGAAAATCGCGGGGTGCGCGCACCGTGCGCGCTTACAGATATATAATTTGTTTCTCTTTTAATTTTCTCAGGAACCACTGGAGGAATTTACACTAGTTTACCAAAAGCGTGATCTGCGTACCAGACACTACCATTTTGACAAGTTTGGTGTAATTCCCTTCAGCGGTCAAGCTGTAGCCGTGTCCAAAGGTCCTATGGAAATTAACATAGGGAAAACACGTTTTGGGACCCCCCTTTTTTCTCAGCCCCAACTTGACTAATCCCGCCCAAACGAGCGGAGCGGAGCGAGCCATCTTCTTTCAGAAATTTGCGAAGATTCAGCAACCAGCGCTAAAGTTATTCCCAATAGAATGTTTAGGATTTCCTATGGAAACTAGGTCCTAACTATACATACCTACTGGCTACTGCCAGTAGGTTATATATATATATATATTCACAGAAAAAACCATAGGTTTTACACACGTTATAGTTAGGAAGTAGCATTTAAAAAACCTATGAAATTCACTGAAAAAAACATAGGTTTGACACATGTTATAGTTAGCTGGAAATTTTACTGACATAAAACCAATGAAATTCCACGTTATAGTTAGTTGGACTCACTATAACTTGCGCGTGCAATGCACTGCTGATGACGTCACATATTACATCACTCATGACATGGTCAGTGACATCACTCATGACATCACTGATGACACCATCCTTGTGACATAGTGACAGACCTCCTTTCACTGTAATGTAACCCTTGAAACACATATTAAAAAATAGAAACTGAAATTTAAAAAAAAATACAGATACCCATATCAGTTACAACAAGTAATTCAGTAATTCCACCATCTATATACACATCCACTCATACATATACTCACTCATCATATGAAGTGATACACCTATACATCCTGTTACACACCGACAATCATCGAAAAGTTACTCACACACAAACTCACACGTGCAAATAAACTATTGAACATCCATTTATTTGAATATAGAGTTATACACACACTTCCACCTTACTTCTATTGAAAATTACACATATTTATTCTCTTAAACAATCACTTATAGAAACACATACTTATTTAAACAGGAACTCTTTCAATCTCTTACTCTCACATATACTCACTTATATACATCAATATTCACATATACTAGATTAAAACATATGTCGTTACTGATAAAGACACTAGTGAGACAGTCATTCACTCACTAACAAACACATATATACTCTCAACCACCCATACAGTCCTGCACATATGCTGTCTTCAAAACACATACAAACAGAGAGTCAGTCACTCATGCATCTATGTGCTAAGTAATACCCCCACCAAACCATATAGACACTCATACTGATACTAAGAGAAACATCTAATAACCCATATACATACGCATGTAGCTATTTACCAACACATGTAGCCACTTATACACAAAGTGAAACACTAATATATATATTTAAATATTTAAACATTACTCTCTAATATTTATTTTTCGGAAAGACACATATTCACTGGATGGTGTCATCAGTGATGTCATGAGTGATGTCACTGACCATGTCATGAGTGATGTAATATGTGACGTCATCAGCAGTGCATTGCACGCGCAAGTTATAGTGAGTCCAACTAACTATAACGTGGAATTTCATTAGTTTTATGTCAGTAAAATTTCCAGCTAACTATAACATGTGTCAAACCTATGGTTTTTTCAGTGAATTTCATAGGTTTTTTACATGCTACTTCCTAACTATAACGTGTGTAAAACCTATGGTTTTTTCTGTGAATTTCATTGGTTTTTAAAATGCTAATTCAGAAAAATGTCGTGTATGCAACCTATACTTTTGGCAATAAAGTTCTGGCAATATTTTTTTCGAAAACAAGCCGTTTTGTTCACTGTTCAAGTTGCATAGAGAATCCTTGTAAAGCAATACAGAATTCGAAAGTCTGTACCTTGCCTTTTTTTAAACACATTAAAATTTGTCTGTAAATAAAAATAGCCTTACTAAACTTTTGTGCGCGACCCGGTGTGCGCACTCTCGGCAACAGTTGTCAATAAAATGGATATCGCATTTCCAGGCTTTCGTGCGCGACCGAGTGCGCGCACCGGCCTATATATTTCGTAAAAACCTTGCGATTTGAACTTATTGCATTTCTACATACACCCCTCAAAGAACTTATAGTACGTCAAAGAGACTGTACCTAGACTTCTTTTTTATTCTTATGAAACTTTTCAGTAAATGGAGCCGAATGTCTTTTAAACTTTTGTGCGTTACCGGATGTACACACCTTGGTATTTTTTTTAGAAATATAAAACGTTTCATACTTTAACAATTGTGTGCTTAAATCCAGCTCAGAAGATATACAAAATCAGGATGGTAGTTGGTTCAACCCGGACCGTTTATTAGAGGTAGATCGTCCGACTCCACCGGAGGACACCCCTAATAAAAAGGACATATATATAAAATGCGGACTAGCCGCTGTATCGTGGTAGCAAACTATAACATATAAATCGTTAGAAAAAACAAAAGGAATCGAGCAAAATCAGTAGGCCACTGATGAGATCTTTTTTTGACCTCGCTAAAATAGAAAAATTAGGAACAACACCTCATGAGAAATATGAAACTAGTGAGAGAAACCGAGCTCGACGCCATGATGGCTGCAAGACAGCTCGGCTCCGCCGCCCACCCCACCCAAAATAACGACAAATATTATAAAGATACACAACACACCAGCAAAGTAACAGGGTAAAACGTTTTATTAAATAACTATTTACATGGCAGCCTACTGCAACATGAAAACAACACTTTCAATTGGTTCTTAATAGTTTCAATTCTGGAATTTACACGCAGCACTCCACCCACTTCCCTCACTATCTTTTCTACTCTCAAGAGAGAACAACGTCCTACATCTTTCGGAAGACTTTGGTGAAACGGCTACCGTATCTCATTCATCTTCCGAATCTGACCAAAATGATCGACTACCTTTAATAAGAAAAAATAAATCTTTCATCTGGCAATTTTTCACTTATCCTGAAGATCAAAAGAAAGTGAATGCACCAAAAGTAACCTGCACGATATGTGACTTGGTTCTCTCAAGAACAAATCCAGCAAAAAAATATTCCTTTTCCATACATACCATGGTGCGGCATGTCAAACAAGTGCACCCTCTGCAATTTGCAGAGGCAACGACAAGAGCCCTGGCCACGCTATTACCATTAGAGGTGGCCAGCACATCTTCTGATCGACGACCTGTATCTCCATCGAGTGCAGAGATGGACTTCAGATATTTAACTATATATGGTCTATAACCTATGGTTTTTTCAGTGATTTTATTTGGTTTTTTAATAGCAAATATCAAAAGCTTTTTTCTGGAAAATGACTAAAATTAGGTATACATAAGCGGCGTTCATTTATGTTCACCACAGCCACTGTCAAAAGTAAAGTGTAAGTCGCGAAACAGTGGCCACGCCATCTAGTCCCTTTTAGGCCCCATCATGCACGTAAGTAACAGCCATTTTCTGTGTCATGGCCTCTCTGCCCACTGCCAATAGCCTATGATTGTTCGAAATTGGTTCTCTTTGGGTCATTCTCTGTTCACAAATAAGCATAAAGTCGCAATACTCTGTTTAGTTTTTGCAGATAGTGAAGGATAGGCAGTGCACACTTTTGTCCCCTTTGTAACCCGTCATGCCTATCTCTGCCCCGTTTGTTGGTAGTTGGTTCAACCCGGACCGTTTATTAGAGGTACATCGTCCGACTCCACCGGAGGACCCCCCTAATAAAAAGGACATATATATAAAATGCGGACTATCCGCTGTATTGTGCTAGCAAACTATAACATATAAATCGTTAGAAAAAACATGAAACTAGAGAGAGGAACCGAGCTCGACGCCATGATGGCTGCTAGACAGCTCGGCTCCGCCGCCCACCCCGCCCAAAATAACGACAAACACTATGCAAATATTATAAATATATACAACACACCAGCAAAGTAACAGGATAAAACGTTTTATTAAATAACTATTTACATGGCAGCCTACTGCAACATGAAAACAACACTTCTAATTGCTTCTTAGTAGTTTCAATTCTGAAATTGAACACCCAGTACATCCAGAGGTCATGTCCGACAAGTTGTGTGGGGGGATGCCTTGCTAATGCCGCCACCCCCACCACCTTCTGTAGGAAGGACTCTGGATATCCTTGGTCCCTGAGAGGCTTCGATGTCCCTGCCTTGCACAAATGTCATAAGTTCTGGATGTTGAGAGCCATACTTCAGGGTCCGACAAGTTGTGTGGGGGGATGCCTTGCTAATGCCGCCACCCCCACCACCTTCTGTAGGAAGGACTATGGATATACTTGGTCCCTGAGAGGCTTCGATGTCCCTGCCTTGCACAAATGTCATAAGTTCTGAATGTTGAGTGCCATACTTCAGGGTCCAACAAACGCGGACTCGGAGGGGGCGCTTGGCTCCTGCCCCCTCCCCAAGTCTTGTTCCCCTGGTATGGCCTGAGATCGCCCCCGACATAGGCGGCCGGCTCCCGGGGTCAGGCGGAACTTCTTGCCTTTTGATGCCTCTTCCATTCTGGACCTTGTCCCACAATCCGTTTGACCTGAAGACACGTCCTGCGGTGCCCTGGTCCGACCATCACATATACCTGCGCCAGGAGACGGCGTGGAGTGCACTGGAAGGGAGAGGCGGCGCGAACGAGCCTCTCCCACCTCACCAGGTGGAGGTTTCTTAGCTACACCCCAGCGCTTCACTCGGCCAGCTGAGTTCCGCCTGCTCCTGCGGCACAGTGCCTCGCTCGGCCAGCTGAATTACGCCTGCTCTTGCTATTACACCGTCTCACCCGCCATCCGGCTGAATTGCACCCACTCTTCCGATACAGCGACAGACGGCTGCCACGGAGCTCAGGAAATGGCGGTCGGCTCCACAGACTTGGGCCTGGCCTGCAAGGATGGCTCTGGGCAACCCTGGAACTCGGACGCTTGACTGCTAGGGCATGAGCCCCATTCCCAAAAGCGTCCCCTCAGCCTTGAAGATTCTACAAGAGTCACCGAGGCCCCCGACTCCTGCAGACTTCCGGTGGGGAGCGACTGGCATGATTGCTCGCGGAATGGCCACGACATAGCCACGGGGTGCTCTCTTGCTGACGCCAGCTTCAGTCTGAAACATCCAGAAACACTGTAGACTACCAATTCGATCAGTTCCGGCGGAGCCCCAACGACGTATCGCGTTGTTGCGTAATCCGTCATATGACGCGCCGCGTTAGCGCACCCGGAAGTGCTCCGGTGCGCGAGGCGCGAAGCGCAGCTTCCCGGAAGCAATGCGGAGCGCGTAACGTAAGCATTTACATTTCAGTTGGTTCTCCCTCACAATATTTTCAATGTCACATAAAAGTCACCCATCACCCACTGCCATCTCTGGCTGTTTCCATGGTAACACCTCATTCTGCACCTGGCTGAAGGCACAGGTCAAAAGTTCATATCTCAACGTTCTACAGCAAAGTAACAACACTGTTTTCCCTCCAGAAACACCTGCCAATCCACAGCTCTGTTACATGTCTTTTTTTTCACACCCAATAGTACTTTTCGTTTAACATAAACATTAACATGCAACGTACTGTTCAATCTCCACTTCTTACAATCAACCAATCATTTTTATTTTTTAAACCACACCCAGCCTCTTCCTTTTTCTTTATTTAGAATTTCAACTTCTAACTACCATTCCACTTCCAGAACCGATCGGAGGACGACTACAAATCCCTTGAAAATGAAGGTCTGGCTAATAGGACACAGTTATATTCACTGGAGTGAAAAATATGCAGTAAGCAGACGAATTTGCAACCTCAGCTTACCAAATGTACACATAACATGGATTTCCAAAAGAGGATTGAAATGTCACCAATTGATTCCATTGGTGAAAACTTTTATGCATCTCCCAGAACCAGACCTTATAATTGTGCACTGTGGAGGGAACGATCTAGGCACAATCACTGGGGTAGGTCTGGAAATGCTTCTAAAAGACACCTTTCGACACTTGATGACACTTTTTCCTCGATCTGCCTTGGTATATTCCAATATATGCCAAAGACAGAAATGGAATTGGTCCAATCACCATTGTGCACAATTTGAGAAAGCAAGGAGACATGTAAATAAATCTGTTTCTGCTTTCCTCAGAGATTATAGCATGGGTTCTATTTACCACAACAACTTGCGATACCACATGCAAGACGTCTATAGGAGAGACGGTGTTCATTTCACGAATGAGGGAAACAGAATCTTCCTCTGCAACATCAGGCTCTGCATCGGTACTTACTTATAAATGCAGAAAACACTCAATTAACACAATGGCTCTTTTCAGAGCCACCTTATATCTAAGCACTCAAACTTCTGATTTATCTCCATTTTCACACTCTTGTAAAAAGGTGTGCGCGACCGAGTGCGCGCACCACGCAACTTTAAAAAAAAAATATATATATATATTTTCGCCTTAAAGGGCCTTACTGCACACCCTGAGAAAACCTACGCAGCAAAACAATCTCTACCTTCTCCCCTTTCCATATTCCAACGCTTTGAAATCAACAATATATTTACTCGCAATAACAAAATGGCGGTCAACACTTCCTGATTTCCTTGGAATCGAACGTTAACAGACGTCACGCAGCAAAATTCCGCTCGCGCACGCAGCCGTTTGGGTGCGCGCACGTGTGCGCGCGTATAGATATATAATTGACTTTAACTTTAATTTCCTCAGCAACTACTGAACGGATTTACACCATTCCAAAAAAAGCGTAATCTGCGAGCCGGACTGTACAGTTTTGCCAAATTTCTTATAAATCCATTCATCCGTTCGACCTGTAGCCGAGTCTAAAGGTCCTATGGAAAATAACATGGAGAAAACACGTTTTGGGACCCCCTTTTATCTTAGCCCCCACTTGACCAATCCCCCCCAAACTTTTAGGGAAGGAGCGCAGCGGACCGAGCCATCTTCTTTGAGAAATTCGCTAAGATTCTTCAACCAGGGCCAAAGTTATTCCAAATAGAATGTTGAGGATTTCCTATGGAAACTAGGTCCTAACTATAACTACCTACTGGCGACCGCCAGTAGGTAATATATATATATATATATATATATATATATATATATATACATACAAGGGCGCCCGAAACGCGTAAGATCTGGTGGCCTTGAGCGCTCAATAAATCGTTTTCAGCCCATTACGAACGTTGGAGTGGCGTGGTTTTTCTTCCAATATTGCTGTGGCGGCTGCTGCGCTAGTTTGGTGAGAGAGCCTCATTTGTGCATATATATATATATATGTATATATATATATAATCCAACTTGTCTCCAAAGTGCCTCGAGCACAGACAGGTACGCTGACAGCAATAATGGGCCAGAGTCAGGCTTTTTCTTCGTGAATCCTTTTATTACATGGCCCCCTCCCCTAGGCCTTTCTTGACCATGGGGTCCCCATCAAGCGGGGCCTGCCTTTTTAAAAAAAAATAATTTAGAGGGGGGCCGCATGTCCGGGGGTGGGCACCCCGGAACATTGCAGGAGCCGGCCCTGAGGGGTGGTGGTCCCCAGGGCCAAGGAGAGCTACAGGAGGGGGGCCATGCAGCCCCCTTCATAATATTGACATAGCCCTGTGGAGTTGGTAGTCCCCAGGGATCCGTAACAGACCCCAAAATTAACATAATTTGTGCCCCGTGGAGGTGGTGGTCCCCGGGACAGTGTGGGGAAGGGCAGGAGCCCCCCCACACATCTATATTTTTTAATTGGAGCCCCGAGGAGGTGGCGGTACCCGGGGCTTGGGGAACCACAAGACCTCCAAGCCCTTATTCAAGTAAAGCACCAGGGAGGTGACGGTCCCCTGGAAGCGTGGGGAGGGGAGGAGCCCTCCCATGCATTTTCTTGTTAATGAGCCCCAGGGAGGTGGCTGGGTCCCTGGGGCTGCAGGGGCCGAAGGCCCCATGCATATTACATAAAGCCCCGGGGAGGTGGCGGTGTCCGGGGCTGCGGGGGCCCCCACATTTGCTTTTCTCATTGCCCCTGGGACCTGGCCCACTCAAGGGATCAAAGAAATAAAGCGCGGGAAAGTGCGCTTCATTTAAAAAAAAAAAAATGACCGGATTCGCACACCCAATGCAAATTCAGCCGTTTTTCAAAGAAATAAAACATTTTTGGGCCTGGGGGTCCTTGTGGGACCCCCTCAGCAGGCCTAGCTGGTCAGGGTGTTTCTACCCTGCCCCCTTTTCTTGTTTTTTATCCTTTTTTTACTGTTTTCTTGTAACTCAGTTTCAACAAGTCACAAGATGGCTGCCAACACTTCCTGGTTTGGAATGTTGGCAGCCAATCAAAATGAAGCTCGTGCCTGGGAGGGTTCGCGAATCCTTCTCGGCCCTCAGATATTGATATTTAATGTTTTTTTTAATTTCTCAGCAACTACTGAATGGATTTACACCACTTTTAAAAGAGCACGCTTTCTGAACCAAGAGCTACCTTTTTGCCAAATTTGGTGTAATTCCGTTCAGCAGTTCGGGTTGTAGTCTTGTCTAAAGTTCCTATGGAAATTAACATGGGGAAAACATGTTTTGGGACCCCCTTTTTTTGGCCCCCACTTGAAAAACCACCCTGAAACTTTCAAGACAGGAGCTGACCTGACTGAACCATTAGTTTTGAAAATAATCAAAGGGTGCCAATAATATTTGCAAAAGAAAAAACGCTTTTTGAATAGAAACAAGGTCCTAACAATAACTACCCACTGGCGACACACACACTCAAAGCAGGAACCTTTAGTGGCTTTAATTCCACAATTTTTCACCTGGAAGAAATCCATTCATAATTCATTCATCAACATTGTCCTTTCAATAATTGCTCGAAGATGTATTTTGACTTACTACACAGGCTTTCTGAATTCATTCAGTAAAATGCTCTTCCTTCGTCCTCTGCGGAGCAGGCAGACATTTTTGAGCTGCAATCATGGCTGCCCTAAGACCGCTAGTTAATTTGTCACCAGTCTGATTATAATGTCAAGATTAAGCGTAACTGGCCCAAACCATGAGGTTTTGATAACAGAGTGCGCAGGAGGTTTAAGGACCAGATCCTGATGCCCAAAATTGGTTATGGTAGTGATAAAAGGACTAAGCACATGTTACCCTCAGGATTCTGGAGGTTTTTGGTACACAAGGTGAAGGAGCTGGAGGTGCTAATGATGAGTAACAAGTCCTTCTGTGCTGAGGTCGCCCACAATGTTTCCTCTAAAAACAACAAGACCATTGTAGGGGGCCGCCCAGCTCTCCATCAAATTCACAAATCCAAACGCCAGATTGAGCAGCAAGGAGAACGAGTAGGCTACTATTTCTTTGCAGTTTTTATTTGCATTCATTAAAATGCTTTGCTTATTAAATGCCTATTAGTCCCTCAACATGGAAAAAATACTTCACGTTTCTTGCCTGCAGGCAATTTCAGCAGAAAACAGTTCAGTTTCATAAAATCTTTTGCAATTCTACTAAACCCTATCATTTAAAAAATTTAAATAGGTAATTAACTGAAGTTTCTCAGTTGGTAAACAATATTGTCATCAATTTTAAATTAAACACTTGTGGCAGGAAACATTAATGTCACATCTCAGTTCAATATGCAAGCAGCAGTTAGCGGTTTTTCAAGTGAAACATGCCATCTTTCATTTCCCATGTCCACACATAGTAAAGCTTATCTTTTTATCCTTATGGAAATATCATGTCTCACAGTCATGGCAAGCTTATTCCACCAGCGCAACGAAACCCAAGCCAGGCGGCCACCAACCTAGCGGAGTGGATCAGCAACTGCGCAGACGACCTCGCCCCTCTGAAGACCCCGCCTAGCAGACCCGGCAGCAAGAAAGCCCCATGGTTCACCGACGAACTCAAGAGCTCCAAGAACAACTGCCGAGCCCTCGAGAAAGCCTGGCGCAGAGACCCAACACCGAACAACATGACTACCCTCAAGCTCGCTACCCGAAAACACCACCAACTGATCCACGCCACCAAGAAAACTGCATTCAAGGAACGACTGGACAACAACGCCCACAAAAGCAAGGAACTCTTCAACATCGTTAAAGAGCTCTCCAACCCCAACTCCGGAAACAACGACATCACCCCTTCACAAGACCTCTGCAACTCCCTCGCCTCCTACTTCCACAACAAGATCGCGGACATACACAACAGCTTCAGCACTCAACCAATGCACGCCACGACTGAACCACCGCCCCCCACCACCACCCTCCGCACCTGGACCCCGATCAGCACCGAAGACACCGTCCGCACGATGAACTCCATCCACTCCGGATCTCCGACCGACCCCTGCCCCCACCACGTCTTCAACAAGGCCGACGCTGTCATCGCACCCCACCTGCGGGACATCATCAACACCTCCTTTGACACCGCTACCTTCCCGGAGAGCTGGAAGCACGCCGAACTCAGCGCTCTACTAAAGAAGCCATCAGCCGACCCCACCGACCTCAAGAACTACCGCCCCATCTCGTTGCTCCCGTTTCCTGCAAAAGTAATCGAGAAGACCGTCAACAAGCAGCTGGCCGCCTTCCTCGAGACGAACGGATCCCTCGACCTCTCGCAGTCTGGCTTCCGGGCCAACCACAGCACCGAGACCGCCCTGATCGCAGCCACCGATGACATCCGAGCCCTGCTCGACAACGGAGAAACAGCGGCCCTCATCCTCCTAGACCTCTCCGCGGCCTTCGACACTGTCTGCCACCGCACCCTAGTGCAACGCCTCAGCAACGTCGGAATCCAGGAGAAGGCACTGGAATGGATCATCTCGTTCCTCACCGGAAGGACACAGAGAGTCCGCCTCCCCCTGTTCAGATCAGAAGCCACCAAAGTCATCTGCGGTGTTCCTCAAGGCTCCTCGCTCAGCCCAACCCTCTTCAACGTCTACATGAGCCCCCTCGCAGCCATCGCACGCCAACACAACCTCAACATCATCTCCTACGCCGACGACACCCAGCTGATCCTCTCCCTCACCAACGACCCCCCCACTGCCAGAGCCAACCTACACGAAGGGATGACAGACGTAGCCAAGTGGATGCTGAACAGCCGCCTGAAACTGAACTCAGACAAGATGGACGTCCTCATCCTGGGATCTTCACCCTCCACCTAGGACGACTCCTGGTGGCCCCCCGCCCTGGGCAGCGCACCCAAACCAACAGACCACGCACGCAACCTGGGCTTCATCCTGGACTCCTCCCTCTCCATGACCAGACAAGTCAACGCCGTCTTCTCGTCGTGCTTCAACATCCTGCGCATGCTATGAAGATCCTCCCGTGGATCCCCACCGAGACCAGGAAGACGGTCACCCAGGCCCTCGTCAACTCCCTCCACGCCGGAACCATTGCCAAACTCCAGAAGAGACTCCAGCGGATTCAGAACGCCTCAGCACGACTCATCCTGGACATCCCCTGTCGCAGCCACATCTCCGGACACCTGAGAGATCTGCACTGGCTCCCGGTCAACAAGAGAATCACCTTCCGTCTCCTCACCTACGCACACAAAGCCCTACACAACCAAGGCCCAGGATACCTCAACAGCCGCCTCAACTTCTACGCTACCACACGCTAGCTTCGAACGACCGTCCACGCCCTCGCCGCCGTCCCCCGCATCCGAAGAGCCACCACAGGAGGAAGGTCCTTCTCCTACCTGGCCGCCAAGACTTGGAACTCCCTCCTGACCCACCTCCGCCTGACCCAGGACCACCTTGCCTTCAGGAAGCAGCTCAAGACCTGGCTGTTCGAACAGTAGCGGACCCCCCCTCCCCCAGCGCCTTGAGACCCTCCGGGTGAGTAGTGCGCTATATAAATGCTTTGATTGATTGATTGATTGACTTTCAACCTTT